>NC_036642.1:5805095-5862914 GCF_002806865.2 Cucurbita pepo subsp. pepo
AAAAAAAAAAAAAAAAAAAAAAAAAAAAAAGAGAGAACTAAATAAATACTAATATTTATTTTTTAAGAAATAAAAAAATACTTATAATTAATAATAAGTAATTAATAGAACCGCGTGTAATTAAAATTAATGAGAAGAGAGTTAAGATATAATAACAATTTTGCTGAAAAAATTTATATTTAGTCGAAAATAAATTATAAAATATATATATATGTTTAACTAGTTTAAAAGTAAGCGATAAATCACCAAAACTGATCGTGGCATGTTGGCTTGGTGATGGAAATGAGGTGGGCCTTGTTTATCATCAACGTCACAGGTTCGATCCGTTTGGTAAAGAGAAAAGGAAGAAAAACAATTCAAGATGTATTATGCCAAGGTATTCTAAAATACCTTTTCATTTATATAATAATATTTAAAATAAAGGGTAATTTTTTATATAAAACAATATATTTAATAAACTGAATTATAAATTTAGTCTATATAATTAAAAAACAAATTAAGAGTTCAAAATTTATGTCTATGGTGATCTAATTACCTAAGAAGGTTCAATTTTATTTTCAAGTAAATTTTAACTGATTGAAATAATTTTGAAAATGTTATTATTATTATTTTTTATTTATAAATTTTAATAATTTTAGAGAACTAAGGATGTTTTTGTAATAAAAAATATTAATGAATAATTACACGTTTAGAGAAAATTAGATTTTTTTTTTTTTGTTTTTTGAAAAAAAAATCCTATAAAAATATATTTAAAATTAATACAAACACAATTGCAGTGCTATCAAAACTAATTTCGAATTTTCTTTAAAAAGAATTAAAAATATAATAACAATGTTATAAGCGAATAATTGGAATATTTGGAACACCGTTTTCTCTTTCGGAGCTTTACTTTAAGGCTTTAAAACATTAGGGAGAAGTTTCTACACCCTGCTTTGTTCTCCTTTTCAACCGGCGTGAGTTCTCACATTAGAGCTTTAGGTCTCAAAATGATTCAAAAATTGAGAAACTTCAATCCTGTTGTCATTGAATAGAACTGGAAGTTGTTCACTTAGTGTATTGGATGTCCATACTTCCTCCACAAGGCTAAGTAATAAGATTAGAGGAGGTTGTACTGAAATGGTGCTGGGTCACAATCGTAATCTTGTGGCAGCGGGACAACGATTGTGGGACACTTGTTATAATCGAACAAGTTCGTGAGAAATTCGAATTTCATAGACAACGTTGGCATATGATCGGATCTTGGGTCATGTTTACAACAAATGCTTTAGAAAACGTGAGCGAGGAAATACACTTGAAAAAATTTTTAAAAAAAGAAACATCATGACTTAAATAGCATTTAACTCAAGGTACAAATAATTGACGGCTAATCGCATCCATCTATAGTACATTTTATGGCATTTTAACTTTGACGGGTGTAGACATGATTTTGGTGAATAATCAGTAATACACTCCCGTATTGACATAACATGAAATAGTAAAAATCTAGGCCTATCTAAGATGAAAGCACGAAAAAGGGGTTTGCAATGGGCATGCGACCATGAACAAGCATGATCGAGACATCCAACATGCTTTAACTCAAGATTTTATTGGATTTGGGGTTGAAGTATGCAAGTTATTTGCCCACTGTATCACCTCCGACACTGATTTCGAACTTAACGTTCGAATCCCGAGCCTTGATCGAAGAAACATTGAACAGATTTAAATCAAGCTGTCCAACAGTTAGAACCTTCTACGGTTGTGGCTTGTTGGCTTTGTGGGGCGAACTAAGTGCTTCTTTCCCCGCAAGGTCACGGGTTCGATTCATGAAGGTGCAAAGAACCATTGGAAACCCACAAAACAGATATTGCTGATTTATGTCAGGTATTCCAAAATACCTTTTTTTTTTTTTCTTTTTGGAGATTGTCAAATTTAAAGAAAATATTTTAATAAATAATAAATATACAACACAACGCAAAAATAATGACGTATGTGTATATATTTAATAATTGAATTAATTAAAAAAAACATAATTGCAGTGCAATTAAAACTAATTTGGCATTTAAAAAAAAAAGTTAACAAATTATCTGAAAATAACTTTTCCAAATAGTGTTTACAAACATATAATTATAATTTAGTCGAATATAAATTATAAAAAATTATCATTTATAAATTAGAAAATAATTAAGTATCTAAAAGTAAGTTGAAAGTTACCAACGCTCTTCGTGGCTTGTTGGCTTGGTGATGGAATTGAGAGGAGTCTCAGTTGGTCGCCATGTCACAGGTTCGATCCGTCGTGTGGTACTGAGAAGGAAATAAATAAATAAATATAGGATGATGATTTATGCCCAGGTATTCCAAAATACCATTTTTTGGATATTTTTAAAAATCAAAATAATTTTCATTTTCTTTACAAAAATGACATTAATATTTTTATTATTAAAAAATAATGTTACTAATTAAATATTTTAAAATTTAAATAAAAAGCTTTCAGATTATAGTAACCTTTCGTGGTCGTGGCCTGTTGGCTTTGTGGGTGAACTGTTATAGAACGCTCTATTGCAGTCCACCAAGAAGACCCAGGTTCGATCACTAAAGGTGCCAGACAAACCACCAAAACCCTAATATTATTGTCTTATTTATGGTTGAGGTATTCTAAAATACCTTTTTGGAAATTAAACAAAATTTTCAATATAATAAATATAGATTGTAATTATATGACACAACTCAATGATAATGGTATTTTTAAAGGGTTTTATTTTAATATGAGCATAACTTATTAGTTTATATATTTAAATAAATCAAAATAATTGTTCTAATCATCAATTTTATGGGTACTTAATCTTTACTTTTGTATAAATCGGATTATTTTTATTATTATTTATTAATTGATTTTTTTAACAACAAAATTCTCTAATTATGTAGCAAGAAATACAAATATATTAATAATTAATAAAATCTCTATGCAATTAAAATTATTTATAAAAAAAAAAAGATATAATAACGAAAATAATTTCCGAAAAAGTGCTTACAAACTTAAATTTTGTCCAATTAAAAAAAAAAATTGCTTATAAATTAAAAAAAAAAAAAAAAAAGAGATTATATTATTTAAAAATAAGTTAAAGAACACCAAAACTCTTCGTACTTCGTTGGCTTGGTGAAGGAATTGAGTGGATGCTCAGTTTTTCAACAGGTCACGGGTTCGATCAGTTTGGTATTGGAAAGGTGGAAACAAAGCAATGTGTATGATGTTTTATATGCCCAAGGTATTCTAAAATACCTTTTTTTTTTCTTCTTTTTTTAATGATTAGATTTTAATTTAATCCTTTATGAGAGTTTCAAATTTATAATTTATAAATGTAATCAATTTAAAATAGAATATAAAAAATATGTTTGCTGTATAAATATCTAATTTAAAAATTAAATACCTTATTCATAATAACTATAATAGCTCAAATTCAGCGCTAGTAGATATTGTTGTCAGTCTTACGATATTAAGAGGGTCTAGCCCTACTCTGATCACTAACAATTGGCTCGAACCATTACCATAATTAATTTAAAATTTTTGAAATAATTTTTGAAAATGTAATTTTTTTTAAAAAAAAAGTTTAATTAGACAGCGAAGGAAAATGGAATTAATTTTATTTGGTACTTTTGAAAAGAAGAAAATTGTAAAATTATAATATTGTTGAATATAAAATAATGACATTAAATATATTTAGGAGAGGAAGAGTGGGAGGTGAAAAAGGTAATTAAAAAGATGCTTTCCTCTAATGAAGAGAAATTAGGGTTTGAAAAAAAGGGAAATGGCCAAAATCCAACCAACTCTTTCTCTGCTTCAGAATCTAATCCCCACTTTTTGATGTTCCCAAGAAAAGAATGCCGCCGCCGCCGTCGTTCTCTTTCCTTATATATTTTCTTCTTCTCTAATCCTCCTTCTCCCAGTCCAAACATGGCGTTTTCCGGCGGAACAGCGCCGCCCTTCTGCGCCCTTCTCCTCCTCTCTCTACTCGCCGCCCGGTACTGCCTCGCTTCAACCCATGAGGTCTTTTCTTCTGCTCATTTATGCTAATTTTAATTTTCATATTTATATATATCACATTTTATTACGGTTAAATATCTTATATGATTGAGATATTTAAATTTAGAAAAATAAGATTCAAATTATCTTGGTGATAGAATATCTCAGTTAAGAACATTTTTTTTGAGATTCAAATCACTTCACAAGCAAGATGGCAAGATCGTTCATGTCTAGCTTGAATGATTCTCCTTAATCAAATATCTCAATGGAAGAACATTGGTTTGAAATTCGAATCACTCCACAGACAAGATTGATCATGTCGAACTTGAATGATTTTACCTGCAACATTGGTTTGAGATTCGAATCACTCCACAAGCAAAATTGATCCTGTCGAGCTTGAATGATTTTACCTGCAACCTAACGATGCGGAATTAAATAGAAATTTATTGGCTAAAAGAAATCACATAGTACATTTTCCAAGTCTTTCGTGCAAAGATAACATACATGTCAGCCTAAAAATAAAAACCTTAGACTTCAGCCTAAAAGTAAAAACCGTTGTAACTATATTTTATATTTTATGACCATAATTAGCCACCGTGTATAGGTCATAATTAACCACTATCTACCCCAAAATTTATAACGAAACTTGATCTTCAATGTGGCCTGAATTAAAAAATTTTGACAACATTTTCGTTCCATCTTAGTTGAAATATATGGTATTATTGATGTCTCTTGGTTCACATCAACTATATCTAGATATTTGTCTTCCCCTACCATAGGCAAATATATTAGGTATGTTATTCTCATATTTTTTGTAATTTATTTTTCTCAACTAAAATGCAGAAAACTTGCATGTACTCGGTCACCGTTGAAACAACGTGCACAAAGGGCGCCGACACGTCGAACCACGTCAGCCTGAGATTTGGCGACACGAATTCAAACGACATTGTCGTTCGACGCCTGAATTCGAAGCACGTGAGGAGGGTGGATTCTTTAGAACCACAACTTCTGGATGACATACCAAGAAAGCCGTTTCAAGCTTGCATGGTGGATCACTTCCAAGTCACTGCAAAATGTGTCACCTCGCCGATTTGTTACCTTTACCTGAAAGTCGCCGGCGCCGACGACTGGCGGCCGGGATTCGTCCATGTTCGGCTGTCGGAGAGCCCACATCTTAGCTCAAATAATTTCTACTTCCGACGTGTACTGCCTCGACACGTTTGGCATGGATTGGACACGTGTCGTGGTGACGTCACCCCTTTTGGCATCAAACGCAGTAGAAAAGTCTTTGCCGCTAGTAAACATTTTTTAAGGCATAAATTCAATTAAATTCCCCAAATGTAATTAAATGTCATGTTAATATTATTATTATTATTATTATTATTATTATTATAAATTGATAATAATTAATGATATATAAGCTGTTGTATATAAATTAATTTTAACCAAATTACCTAATTTAGATTTTTTTAATATTTATTTTTAATTTAATTAAAAAAATAGTTGTGAAAAAGAGGAAAGACATCAAAATTACGGAATGATGACGTGGACCAAAAGGACCCCCTTCATTTTGATTAGTAGACTATACGTCGTCGTTTTCTTCTTAATTTAATTTAATTACTTTTAATCCTCATTTAGGAATTTTAATGGCGTGATTTATTTTATTTTTAAATAGGTGATGCAAAAATTGAATTGGAATTTTGAAGATCCAATAATTATTAATGAAGCTTCAATTTAAATTAATTTTGCAAAAATAAACGTTTTTTTTTTTTATAAAAAAAATTCTGGAGAAATTCAAGCTCTAGCTATTAAATGCGAATAAAGTCTTGTATTATTAATTTATTTTCTAAAAATTAAATAAACAAATAAATAACATGGCATAATAAAAGTCATTATTTTTCCTAACCTAATTGGAAAATAATAATAAATAATAAATATAATACACTTTTAAAATTATAATAAATTACATTTTTAAAATTACATACATATTTTATTACTTAGAGATATTGAAAAGGGACGGGTGGAGACGTAGAAGTCTTCCCCATCTTCATCTTTGTCTCCTATTTTAATCTTCATCCTTACAAAAAATTTTATTTATTTTTGCGAAAAAAAAAATACATCTTTTATTATATATGTATATGAATTTATTATATATATATATATATATATATATATATATATATATATGTGTGTGTGTGTGTGAAGTGAGACAGGGCGTTATGAGGGATTTGGGCAGGGTTGGGGTAGAGTCGTGAATAAGGGAATATAATCCCTTCACTGATCCCGACCCCGTTTAGCTTACGGTGGGAAATCTCTTTCCACTCTCTTCCCGATCCCAACCCCATTTACCTAAACAACATATCGTTTTATTCTTCCTATGTTCGGGACAAGTCCCCTTTTTAAATTTCACCCCATATTATATGGTTAAATGTAAATAGACGTCACTAAATTATATGATTGAATGTTAAATGTCACCTCATTTGTCGAAGTCGAGGGGAGCGGGGGAGGAAAATGAAAAAGGAAAAGGAAAAGGAAAAGGAACACTTTTGAGAAAGGTTGAAAGAAAACATGGAAGGATGGCTTTAATGATGTGATGAAACTCAAAAAACATAACTTTGGATGTTTTTTTCTACGTGATATAAGTTATAGTGGAGACTCATTTTTTGCCTTTTTTTTATTAAAGATAGATTCAAAAGCAAATGCATTAATCAATACTTATTACTCATCCATTAAAAAACCCTTTTGAATCTATCTAAAACTAATTTCAATGATTTTAGAATAATTATAAATCATTTTAATATTGGGTTTCATAATGGTAAAAATTATTTCAAATTATTTTTAAAAAATAATTCATATTTATTTTCAAATGTGATTAGAATTATCAATTAAATGAAAAATATTATTTATTTTCAATTATTTTCAATTATTTAATATTTATATTTATGGATGAATATCACTTTCTAAATTGGTAAAAAAATGAATTTTGTACCTAATCTTTGGTAATGATTGGTTTGTTGAGTTTCATAAATCCAATTAATATTGAAATTTATGATTTGATTAGGTTTAAAAAGTTAGAAAAATATTTTTTCAATAAAAAAAAAAAAACTTGGTATGTAAATTTAGATAGGCTAATATTGGAAGACGATTATGTTGACTTATGGTGTGTGCATGAAACACGAGAATGTTGAAAGTTCAATCACCTTATGATGGAGAATGACTCATATTTTACGTCAACGTCAAAGATCCCATCAACTAAAACAAATTCATTATTTTTCTATAAAGGTGTTTAATCACCTTATGATAAGGAACGAACATCAATAACCCATCAACTAAAATAAATTCATTTCTTTCTATAAAGACTCCTCGTGTTTCTAGTCAAACTTTAAGTATATTTTAATATTGTTGAAGACAGTTGTGAATAATGGGACATAGTTACATGCAAGATTTAATTACAAATTTACTCCAAAAATTTAAAATAAATTTTTGAATTTCAAATTTAATGTAAATACAATAAAATTGATTTTCAATCAATTTAATATTTATTAAAATTTACCCAAAATGGAAAAGTTTATTAAAATACTTTATTGCATATGAAAAAAATTATATTTACACATGTTTATTATAATTTTATTTAATTCTAAAATTATTTATTCAATTACTTATTCTCGAAGAATTCAAACCAACTTCACTTAATATTTTATTTAATAAGTATTATTTGGGTGTAAAATAATTTACACCCAAATAATTGAATATAATCTAAAAAAATATCCCGATCGAATTCATAACACACCACAAAGGTTATGATAAATTCATAAAGTGGAATAGGTAAATAAACAATAAAACAGACAACAATTATTACGAAACAGAGAAAGCAGCCAAAGTTGATGGGATATTGTACGAATTACTAAGGTGGATAGTGGAATCTAAAGCATACCTCTTCCCTTTTATTCTTGTTCATATGGGAACCCAAGCAGCTTATACTTAGTGGTGTGATCCACTTTCCATCTGGTTGGCAATGGCACACACCATCGAAAGATGACAATAACTTTAAAGCATTTGGTGGGGAGGCTTCTAAAAGTTCTCCTTGTGGAAACGGAACCTTGTTGACGTTGAGCCATCGCTGAAATTTTGGCAGTGACCTCGTAATTCCTTCACCGGAGAGTATTCTCCACAGTAAAATACACCTGCAACCACCAACAATTCACATGCTTTTACTCTGCTTTCAAATGGGATTTCGTTTCTCGATGCTTTTGTAATTAAGGAATACTATCTCTATTGGTATGAGGCTTTTTAAAAAAACCAAAAGCAAAGTCACGAGAGCTTACACTCAAAGTGGACAATATCATACCATTGAGGGAAGTTGTGATTTCGAACGTAAGAGTCATGCTTTTAATTTAGCCTTGTCAATAGAATCCTCAAATGTCGAATAAAGAAGTTGTGAGCCTTGAGAGTGTAGTCAAAAGTGACTAAGTGTTGAATAAAGAGTGTACTTTGTTCAAGGACTCCAGAAAAGAAGTCGAGCCTCCTCGAGCCTCGCTTAAAAGGAGGCTGTTCGAGGGCTCCAAAGGAGGCTCTATGGTGTACTTTGTTCGAGGGGAGGATTGTTGGGCGAGGAGTAAGTAAGAAATACTATCTCTATTGGTATGAGGCCTTTTAGTGAAACCAAAAGCAAAACCACGAGAACATGTGCTCAAAGTTGACAATATCATATTAGCTTCATTTCTCACCTATTTCAGAACCTTTGTGTACAGATGCCAACCTTGCGAAAACTTTCTCCCAATCGGGTCTCCCAAAGTTGGTCCTTGTCTGTATTAAAAAACATACAACCCCATATGAGTTTCGTTTGTAAATTTTTGTTTTTGGTAAATTGTGTGTTCGTGATTACCCGGCTTCCAGAGAGAACGTCCACTTGTTCTCCTCTAGATTGCTGAATCTTTTGCAGCATGGTTATGAACACGGACCGCACATCTCCTTCCTTGTACACACAGCTTAAGTGGATATGCATTTCTATAATGTTCTGCAATGATTCAAATGAGATAAGATGATTAAATGCAAGTAGATTGGGTGTAGATTTTCTTGTTTGAACTCCAAACACCGACGTACGTCTTGATTATACTCTGCAACATCATCCAAGACACCTTTGAACCAATCAAACGATGCCTGTTCCTTTGTGACCCAATAGAAATATGCTTTCTGTGGGAGCTTTTGAGCCCCGGCCTGCATTTGCTTTGACTAGTTAGTTCCCATGGTAACAGTTCTAATAATATGTATTAACAGTTTGGTTCGCTTCACTTACAGAGTGGGGATCATTTGTTTTGATGTGGTTTAATAAATCTTTCAAAATACTGATCATCGGAGTAGCCCCAATACCAAGGCCTATGAGCAACAGAACGTCATAGTGTTCATAGCTCTGTGCTGGGGCTCCATATGGTCCTTTGATGAGGATCTGAGGGTATTTGTCACTGCAAATACAAACCCATTCATGGATTGAGATGCCTTGCAAAGTAACTCTGAACAAGGCGAATTCTTACTCACCTTGAATTCGAAGGAAAGTAATCAGAATGCGACTGCGTTTCCTGTCTAATAAGTCCCCCCCTTTTACTTGTACTTTCAGGCACACATAACTGTAAAAATGAATGGAAAAAGAGTATAAACTGACCCACATATTCGGTTTATAAGTAAAGAATACATCTCCATTGATATAAGGTCTTTTGGGGAAACTAAGAGCAAAGCCACGAGAGCTTATGCTCAATGTGGACAATATTATACTATTGTGGAGGGTCGTGATTCCTAACAGTGAAGAACTCTATACCAAGCACAGATAAATAAAGGGCATAAGAGTTTGACAGTAGAAATAAATTGTTACGTTTTCAAATCTCCTTCTGAGCTCTCCTGTCCAGTCTCCTAGTGCCCGTATATGAACACTTAGATAGTCATCTCCTGGAGCAGAAGTGATAGAGAAAGGATGCCTGTATCCAGTGAAGAACATCCCAAATCAAGTTATCATACTTCCAAACATCCTAAAACAATCATGAGATATTACCATTCAAATTTGGATATATCCGGACACTTAACGAACAGATACATTCCACTTTTATACTTGAATCCTTCAGGTTTTTCCAAGTAAAGAGCTAGAACATTCCCATTATAAACTACTCCCTGAAAGACCCAACAAAAACAGAAGAATTTGTTTAGTTTGCTCGGCAATGCCTCCTAGAACACATAAATGGCCTGCAGATATGTTTGTACCTTTTTCACATTGACTTTATGGTTTAATTGGTTGAATTTTATAAGAAATCTCTCACACACATACAGAAGTATTGGGACTGCTAGATACATCCATGTCTGCAAATGGAGATTGAGATCATTGTATGAATGTGTGTATTAACGTTAGATTAATCGAAATACGACGACAATAGACGTACCGTTTTCTTGTACCACTCCCGAGTTAGGAATATGAAGTGGCCATGAAGGATGAGTAGGATATAGCACAGAAGAAGCAAATGATGTGCATACCAGAAAGCATTGAAGCCTGCCAAATGTTGAAGCAGTGGCGGCAACTTGTGTTTATGCCTCCTGAATAAAGGAGTTGCCAATGTGAAGCAAAAGAACATTATAACGATCATGAGGATTCCAGTAACACCAGGAACACTTGCAACCAAATCACCGTAAGTTGGCTTCTTGAAGTTGAAATTTGGCCCAAGAGTTGCCATGAATTTGTTCTTTGGGCATGAAATCAACCTTGGAAAATCACATGCCAAATGCATAATGGTATGCAACCAAGTGGCCACTCCAATGACTGCAGCAACAGCCATGTGGAAGTGAATATGATCATCAAAAGGGAATATGGAGTTGAGAGCGGTGGATCTAAGAGCGGTCAATGTGCCTCTACAGACAAGAAACAGAATGAGAGCCATATTGAATTTGAGAGTCTCAGCTGCTCCTTTTGCAATACTAACACAATAACCCATCACTTCAAATGATCCCTCCTCCATGAACTCTATGAACTTCCAAACAAACAGACCAATATTTATTGCTACCCACAGTGTCAAAACCCAGACTCTTTTCCAATTCCCTATGATAAACTCTTTTGTTTCCCTCGCAAATCTGCTGTTTGGAGTTTTGCATCTTCCTAGAATTGGGGCTAATGCCAGAAGTCTAGATTCTTGGCTCTGCAACTCTGCAGAGTTCCACATTTCCTTCACTAGAGCTTCCATATGCTCAATCTATTCAAAGCCACATCAATTCTTTTAGATGAACTTATAAGTGAACAGAAAATTTTAATATTCTTTTTGAAGTACCTCAATAAATCCATTGCCGTCTGGATCAAGCTCTTCCATGATCAGAGATGAGAGTTTTCCAGATTGTTTCTTGATACTTCTCAATTTGTTTGCAGAAGCACTCCACTCCAATACCGTCTTCACTTCTTCCCTTGAGATTTTCCCGTCGCCATTTTTGTCACACCTGGAAACACACAGGTTCTTCAGAATCGTCGATTCGAGTTCAGAAGAATAAAGATATAACATATAAGAAAGTTTTTACAAGTCGAAGAATATCCGAAGCCGTGAATGTAGGTCGTCTTTTATCAAATCTTCCCAAAACGCTCTCAACTCTTGCAGTGTAATCCCTTTTTCTGCTTTTATCTGTCTTTTCCTCGCCAATACATCATACAGTTCCGCAGCAAAATCTGTTGATTCCTTTCCCGCTGACTCCTTTTTCGTCCCTAAATCAGAAATAAAACGCGAAATTCCACGATATTAATATCCAAATCAAGAACAAAGAAATGGAGATTAATCACAAATAGACGGTAAGAATTTCACAAATGCAGGCTCCAAATTTGTCGCGGGAAAGTTTTCCATCATGCGCTTGATGATGAAAACGCTTCTCAATCGTCTTCCACGCTTCCTCTTCTTTTCCAGCAACTGGAACTTCCAGAAACCTCAAAATGTTAAATCCCTTCCGTCGTCCTCCACTTCCAACGACCGGCTGAGAAGGCTCGACGACGGTCTTCTTCACCTCGTCACTGCAATTGCTCTGCTTCGAGTCCGCCTGCTTCACATCTCTTAGTTCGTCTCTTTTCTCATCAGTCACCATGTGATCGATTTCGACGCTCTCCAGCACGCATTCTGCTGGATTTTCTTTCACCCTGTTTTCATCAGAGAACTCCATCGACTTCTCTTCAGAACAACCAAGAAAAACAACAAAGAAAGGAGTAGCAGAGTTGAAATTTGGAGTTCTAGTTTCAGGCTATGGCGACTTGAAAGATGAACAGAGTGTTCGTAAGAACGAGGAAGATCATAGCCGGCCTGAAAGCAGCGGTCGACTGAGGACGATGAAGAACACAACTATCCGGTGCGAGTTTTTTAGAACTTGAATGTCTTAATAAATAGTTTTAAAATACTCGGTATTGCATTTTTCAAAATAAGAATAATAATAAGAATATTAATAAAAACAATAATCTAAATTTTAACCAAAGTGATTTATTATGGTACTTTATTTTCTTGATACATTGCCATAATAACGTTGTATAATACAAAGTTATAATGGTGTGTAAATTTGTCTTACAAATATAATAATTAAAATTATAAATTATAAATTAAAAAAAAAAACCAAAATAAATATTTTAAACGTACCTAAACTAAATTAATAAAAATATAAAATTCAAATTCAAAATTAAAAAATTTCCACAAATAATAAAAAAAGCTTGAGTTTTCTTATTTAATAATAATTTTAATATAACATAATCTCATTTAAATGTGTTTAATGTAATATTTATTTAGTTATAAGTAAATGAAAGCAAATTATCTTTCAATTCATATCTTTATTTTTTTATATTCGTATTCAAATTTTGAACGTAGTCATATTTTTAACAACAACATAACAATAGTCGGTAATAATTTGAATTATGCTAGTTTAAATTTCTTTATTTTATTTTATCATATTTTAATGTAATAGGCCTATTTTTTAAACATGTTTTTTCATTTCGATAACGGTGTCATTATTATTGAGGGAGAATGATGTGCACTGGTATGGTGTTTATAACACAGTATATTTCATTAACTGATTTTTAATTAGGTCAAAAAAACGATTAGAAACACATGAAACGGTTCGCTCGGTAAATACCCATATGAGGTCGACCACGAAATTTGGAATTTGATATAATTTTTTTTTTTAAGGAAGCTTCAACATATTTATTTATTTGGATCCACTCCTAAATTAATAATAGAATTAGAAGGAATAATATATATATAATTTGAAATGAAACGACGTCGTCGAAGGGGATGTGATGAATTGAGATCCAACGGTGAGAGTGGGAAAGATGGGGTGCCCGTGACCGTGCCCGTCAGTCGGAATGGCGATGCCCGAGTTGACTCAGTGGTGTCTGGTGTGTGTGTGTGTGTGTGTGTGTGTGTGTGTGTGTGTGTGTCTGTGAGCCCTAAGCTCTTCTTTTCTCTGATGCTATTGCTATCTTCGTCGACACCAATTCCAACTCCCTCACGCTTTCTCTTTCTTCTGCCCCTTTTCGTCTTTTCCACTTCTCCTCTTCTTCTTCTTCTTCTTCTTCCTCGCAATCCGACGTTCCTTCTCCGTCCACGTCATCTTCGTCTTCTTCAATCCTTTTCGACCTGCTCTTCGTCTCCTTCAACACGGTTATATATATATATATATATATATATACACACACAACCGCCTTCTGGCTAGGGTTTCCATTCTTTTTTTTTTTTTTTTTTTATGTTTTCGCGATTTCTTTTCTCTTTTGGTGCCTTCCGATTTCCGCTATGGCTTCTTTGGATATCATCAACAAGTTAATCTAATCGCGAATGAGGTAATTTTTTTTTTTTTTCTAAATTCGATTTTTCTCTTCTCTTTATTTTGAGCGTTATAATTGCTGTTTAGGGTCTAGACTTGGTTATGTTCCGGTTTGGAGTTCTTGGAATTTGATAGTGGGAGGAGTTAATTCGGTTTTTGTTCTGTGTTGTCTTAGGATTGATTTGGGTTAAAATAAATGGTCCATGGCTATTGAGAAGAACAATTTTAAGGTTTCGAGGTTTGACTATGAGTTTTCACCTGGGAGTAAGAAGAGCATATCCAGTGACGAGGATGAGCTTCACAGACATACTTCTGCTGTGGAGTCTGATGATGATGATGATGAGATTAATGATGTAGATTCTGGGGCAGGGTCTGATGATTATGATACTCTGGAATGGGGAGAGGCAGGGGTGGAATTCTGTCATATTGATAATCAAACTTGCAGCATTCCTCTTGAGCTGTATGATCTTTCGGGTTTGGAAGATATATTGTCTGTTGATGTGTGGAATGAATGCCTCAGCGACGAGGAGCGGTTTAACCTCTCTAAGTTCCTCCCAGATATGGACCAAGAGACGTATATGCTCACACTAAAAGAGCTTTTTACGGGTAGCAACTTCCATTTTGGAAGCCCAATAAAGATGTTATTTAGCATGTTGAAGGGGGGTTTATGTGAGCCGAGAGTTGCGCTTTATCGTCATGGTCTGAAATTTTTCCAAAGGCGGCAACACTATCATCTTCTGAGGAAGCATCAGAACAATATGATTAGCAGCCTTTGTCAGATGAGAGATGATTGGCTTAACTGTAGAGGATACAGCATGGAAGAGAGGCTCCGTGTCTTAAATCTTACGAGAAGTCAGAAAAGTTTCGATTATGAGAGGATCGATGGTTTAGAAACTGACTCGTCAGATAGAGTATCAGGGGAAGGATTTCGGAGAAGATTCAAGGACAAGAAAGTGGCTTCTAAATTGCACAACTTTTCTTCATATAATGCAAGTTCTGACTTAGATTTTCCTTTAGGGGGTCTGTTGACTAATCTAGAAGCACCTGAATATGGAAAGCAGAATTCCAAGGGTATATTTAAGTTGGCCGGATCCAAGTTTCCTTCTCTGATGGAACCTATGGTCAGCCTTCCATCAGCTTATCACGATTTAGATATTAACTCAACGCCCTATAGTTCTATAGGTGATCTCCCTCAACGGAGAAAGGTTGGATATGACTCGGGCCCTATGCTTAGGATAAGGGACGAGACAAGGATCAGTAATGCTACTAAAGAAACGACCAACAGAAAGGGTACCCCACGGGATCTAAGGGCCCCACCCGGTGGTGGGATGGAGAAGGGGGTTCTAGAAGCTAGTAAGAGATATGAGGCTTTGAGGGGTAACATTTTTGACAATTTCATTGGACTTCCTTTGTCATCAAAAGGTGATTTATATGGGAAGAACAAGAATGTGAATTTGGTTCCAAAGAGGAGTGCTGTGGCTGAAAAGCCAGTCAGTATGAGGTCATCCTACAATCCTTCCAAAAAAGCCCAGTCAATTAGGGATCAGACGAAATCTATGAAGCGCGGCGTTTCTCAGCCTCCACATAAAAGTACTAAAGTTGACTCTGAAGGTCTTGCTGGTTCACTCCGACATAACAAGACTCGAGGGAAGTCTTTTGTGACGGATCCACTGCTTAAAAATGCTGACCGGAGCATTAGGGGCAAGAACTGGAAGACTGCTATGGAGCCTACTGATCTTAACTACGAAGCGTATAGATCTCCCTCTCCTCAGATAAATGAGGGACATGTACCCTCTGAATTAAGAGCTAAACCTTCACAAAAGAAAACTAAAGGAAGATTTGTCCAGAAAATGGGATCAGACCCTGCTTCCTCCAAAGGAAACAAAAAGTTCGTTAGAGGCGAAGAAACTGAATCGGAATCATCTGAGCAGTTTGAAGATGATGAGGATGGCAATCCAATATTGAGGAGCAAGTTGGCCTATCCCAGTGTAATGGAAGTTTCACAGTTTTCATCGTTGAATTCTGGTTTAGAAGCTAAAAAGGTCAAGCATGTCAAAAAAGATATAAAGGAGCACATTGGTACTCTTGATCCAATATCATACTCCAAAAAGACGGTTAATAAATCTCCTCAACATGGATATGCCTTAAGTGGAGTTAACACTATGAATACAAGGCTGGGGAAGATTCAAGACTCTGGTTCTTTCCATGACCTATCCTCTAAAGTGTCAGAAAAGAACTACCTCCCAGTTTTGGATACATTCAGTGATGATGAAGATGATGATGTGAAGAAAAATTCCAAAATGTTTAATAATGGTCGATTGCAATCAGAATCTAGCAAAAGATCACGTAAATCCTCATCTAAGTCCTTCACTGCAGAGGGAAAACGGAAAGGCAGGGGTAATCATGATCTTTCTGCAATGCAGTCGA
This sequence comes from Cucurbita pepo subsp. pepo, assembly GCF_002806865.2. NCBI lineage: Eukaryota > Viridiplantae > Streptophyta > Magnoliopsida > Cucurbitales > Cucurbitaceae > Cucurbita > Cucurbita pepo. The sequence goes on from NC_036642.1 coordinate 5,821,330, forward strand.
GAAATCTTTATGACTATGCTGTTGACGAGGAAGATAATTCCAACGAGATGAGATTATTTGAAGATGATTATGGAGCTGATAGATTTCCACAGGCAGGTTTGCAAAGTGAATCATTTATGGGTATTTCCAGTGAAAGACCTAATGGCTCCCTACTAGGATGTAACTCAGTAAAGAAGAAAAGGAAAGTGAAGGGGAATGTGACAGAAATGGATAAAAAGGATGAAGGTGAATTGCAGAGTGACACCCTCCAACAAGTTAATAATTCCACTCCATTGAAGAAGAAGAAGAAGAAGAAGAGGCAGAAGGCCGACGGTTGTAGTTCTGATGTGGGAAGATCTGAGCCTCCCGCTATAGAAATGGGGACAGTGGATATGGAGCAGGAAACCAAGCCTCAGAGAAATTCGTTCCTGTTGATTACACCTACGGTTCACACTGGCTTTTCATTCTCCATCATGCATCTTCTTACTGCAGTTCGCCTGGCCACGATTACTCCACTTCCCGAAGATATGTTAGAACCCATTAAGGAGAAGAAGAAACGGCATGAGGGTGACTTCGCGTTAGATCTTTCTCATGATAATAAGGCGGATGTAAATAACTTAGAACAGGCTGAGGAAGTAAATGTTCCTTCGCTAACAGTTCAAGAGATAGTAGATCGTGTGAAATCTAACCCTGGGGATCCTAGCATTCTCGAGACGCAAGAACCACTTTTGGATTTGGTGAGAGGGGTTCTGAAGATATTTTCATCAAAAACTGCTCCTTTGGGAGCAAAGGGCTGGAAGATGCTAGCAATTTATGAAAAATCAACAAAAACATGGTCATGGATTGGCCCAGTTTCTCGAAGTTCGTCAGATTACGAGGCCATTGAAGAGGCAGCATCACCTGAAGCTTGGGGTCTTCCCCACAAGATGCTTGTTAAGTTGGTAGACTCATTTGCCAATTGGCTTAAAAGTGGTCAAGAAACTCTTCAACTAATAGGAAGTCTTCCTGCACCACCTGCCTCTTTAATGCAGTTTAACGTAGATGAGAAAGAAAGGTTTAGGGACTTGAGGGCTCAGAAGAGTCTTAATACTATTAGCTCTAGTACTGAAGAGGTGAGGGATTATTTTCGTCGCGAAGAAGTACTAAGGTACTCAATTCCCGATCGTGCTTTCTCTTACACAGCAGCTGATGGTAAAAAGTCCATTGTTGCTCCCTTAAGAAGGGGTGGTGGCAAGCCTACATCTAAGGCACGGGACCATTTCATGCTGAAGAAAGATCGCCCTCCACACGTCACGATTCTTTGTCTTGTGAGAGATGCTACTGCACGATTGCCAGGAAGTATTGGCACCAGAGCAGATGTGTGTACGTTGATAAGAGATTCACAATATGTTATGGAAGATGTATCTGATGCACAAGTTAATCAAGTTGTTAGTGGCGCATTGGACAGATTACATTATGAACGCGATCCTTGCGTGCAATTTGATGGTGAAAGAAAATTGTGGGTTTATTTGCATAGAGAACGCGAGGAAGAAGATTTTGAGGATGATGGTACTTCATCTACTAAGAAATGGAGGAGACCCAAAAAAGATGTCATTGACCAATCATCTGATCATGGACTTGTGACAGTAGCTTATCATGCATCTGGAGAAAACATTGGATATGACATTTGCTCCGAGCTCAACACAGATCCCCCGTGTATCGATGATGTTAAAGGAACCGAACAAATTTACGGTGACGTGAGGCAAGTTGTGGAGCATGACATAGATAACAATCATGGGTCTGATCATGACGAGATGTCTCAAAGTCCACAGGTTATGAAGGCTTCTAATCCTATGGAAGAGACCAAGTTGATATGTCAAGAAAATTCCACGAACGAAGATTTTGACGATGAAGCATTTGGGGGACAAAGCCCGGTTGGATTCCTACGTGCGAGCATATCATAATAATTACTGCAGGTAGTCGTCGATCTGATATTAACTTTTGGAATTCGGATGTCATATACTGTGAATTAGAGCGTCCTTAGTATTTAATGTTATTGACTGAATATTTGCTTTCTACCCGGTATGCATTGTTTTGGTAGTGGGCGTATCTGTTTTTAATTTTCCATTATAAGGTTATTTTTTCCCCTATTAGTCGAATGGATTTCTTATTTAGACGAAAGAAGATCTTTGAGGTAAATTTAGTAAATTATTGAAGTAAAAAAGAACGAAAATTTACATTGTGAAGTTGTAGATAATTCAAGTTATATCTGTGTGTTGATTTACTGCTTATACGTGTCTTTCATGAAGAATAATAAATTATGCTCGAGTAAGATGTTGTTTAGGTAGAGTTAAAGTGCAAGAGTGATTTGCCAGAAAAGATATGTTCTTAACTTGCTCGGATGCTGGGCTCCGAAGGGAGGTGGATTGTGAGATCCCACGTCGGCTGGGGAGGAGAACGAAACATTGTTTATAAATATGTGGAAATCTCTCCCTAACAGACGCGTTTTAAAAATCGGAAGCCCAAAAAGGAAAGTCCAAAGAGGACAATATTAGATAGCGGTAGGCTTGGGTCGTTACACTTGTCACGTGTGAGCATGGAGTGGCATTAAACTTGTTATTTTATTAAGCTGGCAGAAGATTATTTTGATTATGGGAAAGGTTCTTTTCTGATAAGAAGACAGCAATGAGTTAGATATAAATGTAAAATGTTGGAACTCGTAGATGTGCCACTGAATATGCTTACTGTTTAACTTCTAACAAAGCTTCCACTTGTTTATGTTGCGCAGAGCTAATTTGTGTTGTTCCGGTGAGGCTTGTGACAGAATGAAGGCCGCATTATTTTTGCATTTTACAAGTGTGTATATTGATTGTTCTTGGTGCACGATAGCACAGAAGTGCATCTAAAGCTTAACACAATTGCCTTGACAATGTCTAGCACAGGTATATTGATCTTTTTTTCTAAAGTGTAAATGAGAAAACAGGCCAAGTTCATAAATTTGGTTGGTCTTCTACATATTTATATTAATTAGAGGCAGAAAAGGAAATTCTTTTGCTCCCATGCTTGTATTGAAGCTGCAAAATGAAAGAGATATCAGAAGCTGTAGATACTCATCGCCAGCCATTTACAAATAAAAACATGAAAAGATAGATAGGCATTTGAAAGCATGATGATCAAAGCCAAATTAGACAGGTATGATGAACTTATCTCCCTCCAAGTTTGTATGTTTTTGTGTTGTGTTGCTGATAGGTGCTCCCTATGACGCGTTTTAAAAACTTCGAGGGGAAGCCCGAAAGGGAAAACCCAAAAAGGACAGTATCTCCTAGCGGTGAGCTTGGGCTTGAGCTGTTTCATTTGATTTGATATAATTTCTGACATCGATGTGTCTAAATCCAAAGCTAGATTCCTTTCATATCACCAACTCACGATAAAATGGAAGAATTCTATTAGATGGATTTAAAGAAAAACGCTCACAATATGGGAATATATATCCATATGAGCTTATTAGTGATTAAGGTATCTTTTAAGAGATTGAGTATGCTCAAATTTCTCCTATTCACATATGATGTATTTATATAAAGGTAGGGNGATTGTGAGATCCCACGTCGGCTGGGGAGGAGAACGAAACATTGTTTATAAATATGTGGAAATCTCTCCCTAACAGACGCGTTTTAAAAATCGGAAGCCCAAAAAGGAAAGTCCAAAGAGGACAATATTAGATAGCGGTAGGCTTGGGTCGTTACACTTGTCACGTGTGAGCATGGAGTGGCATTAAACTTGTTATTTTATTAAGCTGGCAGAAGATTATTTTGATTATGGGAAAGGTTCTTTTCTGATAAGAAGACAGCAATGAGTTAGATATAAATGTAAAATGTTGGAACTCGTAGATGTGCCACTGAATATGCTTACTGTTTAACTTCTAACAAAGCTTCCACTTGTTTATGTTGCGCAGAGCTAATTTGTGTTGTTCCGGTGAGGCTTGTGACAGAATGAAGGCCGCATTATTTTTGCATTTTACAAGTGTGTATATTGATTGTTCTTGGTGCACGATAGCACAGAAGTGCATCTAAAGCTTAACACAATTGCCTTGACAATGTCTAGCACAGGTATATTGATCTTTTTTTCTAAAGTGTAAATGAGAAAACAGGCCAAGTTCATAAATTTGGTTGGTCTTCTACATATTTATATTAATTAGAGGCAGAAAAGGAAATTCTTTTGCTCCCATGCTTGTATTGAAGCTGCAAAATGAAAGAGATATCAGAAGCTGTAGATACTCATCGCCAGCCATTTACAAATAAAAACATGAAAAGATAGATAGGCATTTGAAAGCATGATGATCAAAGCCAAATTAGACAGGTATGATGAACTTATCTCCCTCCAAGTTTGTATGTTTTTGTGTTGTGTTGCTGATAGGTGCTCCCTATGACGCGTTTTAAAAACTTCGAGGGGAAGCCCGAAAGGGAAAACCCAAAAAGGACAGTATCTCCTAGCGGTGAGCTTGGGCTTGAGCTGTTTCATTTGATTTGATATAATTTCTGACATCGATGTGTCTAAATCCAAAGCTAGATTCCTTTCATATCACCAACTCACGATAAAATGGAAGAATTCTATTAGATGGATTTAAAGAAAAACGCTCACAATATGGGAATATATATCCATATGAGCTTATTAGTGATTAAGGTATCTTTTAAGAGATTGAGTATGCTCAAATTTCTCCTATTCACATATGATGTATTTATATAAAGGTAGGGAAAATGTATTTTTGGTCGTTGAAGTTTGAGTTTAGTATCTATTTGGTGATTGAATGCTTCTTCGTAGAAGATAGTTTTAGTCTCCGAGATTGAAGGATGTTTGTGATCATTAGTTGTCTAACGAAGAGGTCGTATGGCTACTTTGTTAATTTGGGAACGCTAGGATAATATATCTTTTACTAACTAGACTTTCTCTCTCTCTCCTTTCCTTTTATCTTCTAATAGTTTACTGCTACTACCATCACCAAGCTCCCTTCCATTGGACCATCGGAGGTCTTTAGTTCATGGATGATCACTGAAGGGAGGCTCTCATTTGTTCCAAACTCTGAAGTTTCAAATCTGGAATCATATGGAACAAAGTGATGATTTGTTCATGAAGGGATCCTTGGTGATTGAAGACCATCAAGGACGACGACAACGACAACAATGTTCATAGCAGAATGACAACAGCTTTCACAAGAGATGGGACGAGAAAAAGATAGGAAGATTTTAGTCAACGAAAAGACCTCAAATTGATCGCCCGATGCCTTTTCGTTAGTCAACTAACTATCAAATGAACCTTGATCACTTCAAACAATTTTTCGAACTTTATACTCAAAGATCAAATAAATAATATTGTTTCTCAATTTACGTTCGGAAAATTTGATTTATTGATCGTTGCGTATTTGTTTTGATGCGTATTTGTTTTGAAGAACAAAGTTTATGTTCTCAAGAGGAAAAGAAATGAAACAATAAAACAAGTTGATTGAAATTATGGTCTACAAATGGGAAAGTTTAATTCAAAATTGTGATGAACTCCATTTTCTCCATATTCGTTGATGGGTGCCCCATGATTGATTGAAGACAGACAAAACTTCCAAAGGAAAGTGAAATATTTAGAGTTCATTCACAATATTATTTCAAAAAGCATTGAGTTCTTCACTTTTTCATGACAATGACTCTTATTCTTCTTCCTTATCTTTTATGGCTTCGACTCGAAATGATTCCTCAACTCACTCGGTTCTCAACTTGACTTAGTTTTAAATCATACGCAATTAAATGGGTATCTATCTCGAAACGCCTTTAATTCCGACTAAAATGACCTGTGTTTTTTGTTTCCAATTCCTGATATGGGCATCTCTAAAATTGCCTTTCGAACATATTGGTTGGAGCTGCTGAACAAAATTTTAGAAGCTTTCTTCCTCAGAGAGGCCCCCCATGGAAGTGGGCTGTACTGTTACAACTTCATTTCTGAGTTTGAATTCCAATTTATCTTCATAAAGAAACCTTTTTTACCTGCAAGATTTCTTTGATGCATTTATGAGGACCCACCATCAATCATATACGAAACAAATTCAAACATCTGATCTTTTAATCAATGAGATACGTCTTAATTAATGGAGTTATTTTCAGGTGTATCGTCTTCCTTCGTAAGACCCATTAAATAAACAAAAACAAAAACAAATTCAAACATATGATCTTTTGATCAATGATGTACGTTTTAACTAGTTGAGTTATTTCCAAAATGTGTATATCGGTTGTCGTTTTTCTTACAAGACCCAGTAATTAAACAAAGTTAACCAGTTGAGTTATTTCCATGTGAACCTTTTCCTCTATTCCCTGACCTGATTGAACGAGGTCAAGCTATTTTCCTCTCCTTTCGAAACTATTAGTAAAGTGCGGGATCCCTACAACTAGCATAGCAGCCTTCGATCGAAAAAAGGCTCTAAAGCCCCTACTCCTAAGTTGGAGCAACAAGCAACGGATTGAGCGCGTCTTCTATGAGAGAACAGCGTCTTCTATGAGAGAACAAAGCATGTAGAAGTCGCCTTCGTTAATGTTAATGGCATTTTCTCGGGGAAAAAGGTGATTGCCGAAAAATATGTATTCCTTTAAACCTAATTGGTACATACACAAAGTTTAAATGTTAATGCTTTTGTATTGAAAAAATAAAGAGTATTTTTCTGTAGTANAAAAACCAATTCATATTCAAAAAGAACTTTTTTGTTCATGCTTTTGGGAATTATATGGTTTTCATAATAATAATAATAATAATAATAAATACGTTGCGTCATATTCCACGTCATCATCCGAGCTCGGGTGGTACCATAAGTACTCCCTCAATGGCGCATTTGCAATCTCCAACTCTCTCGAGCCTCCCCTTCCCCTTCACGCACACTCTGATCTTATTCTTTCTTAAACTCACGCGCCGCCGTCAGAATGACCATCTCCCACTTTCTCTCCGCCGCCTCGCATTCCTCCACCGACACCGCCGGTGTTGATTTTGACTGGTTACCCGGTTCCTCCATCAAGCAATGGAACTCTGAACTTCCCGACAGCTGGGGCGACGGTTCACTGACTTCACCGCCGCAACCCCAAACAATTCATCCACCAACTAACAATATTCTATTTCACCATACTTTTAGCCTCCTCAACCCTTATCTCAAAACCAATGGCCTTCTTCAACAAACCGGTTCGTCGCCGTCGCCACCGCCACCACCGCTCTCCTCCGATAACGTCCTACACAAGCTATCCCTTCCCGCCGGTGATTTTCAGGTGAGAGGTTTATCATCACTTCAAGATGACACAATTAAACATCATTCCAGAACATGAAACAGTTGATTATTTCCAATAATACAATAATTTATTCAATACTAAAATTTAAAATCCAAAAAATGAGCCGTCACATGTCCTTTTTCATTTAATAAATGAGTCAAAAAGTCACATTATTATTTCAGTTTTCTTCAAATAATTTCTCCTATTAATGGAAATATTCAACTATGATGCTCAACCTCCATGCAAAGGATCATTGAAAAAGCTTGGCTTTTCAAGAACCCAAAGAGTTTTTCTTTTTTTTTCTTTAAATTAATATATAAATGATTAAATGGGGTTTGAGTAATAAATATAAAAATGGGTATGGCAGAGGAATAATCAGAGAGCAGAGAGTCCAGTTTCATGTGAAAGTAGCATCGCCATTGAAGGGATGAGCAGAGCTTGTAGGTACAGTCCAGAAGAGAAGAAGGAGAGAATTCAAAGGTATAGGAGCAAAAGAAACCAGAGGAACTTCAACAAGAAGATTAAGGTTTTTTCTTTTTTTCTTTTTTTTTTTTTTTGTTCTTTCTTATATTCTTCTTTATCTTACCCTACTTGAAATTATGAAATAATTCTAAAGAATAATTCATTTCTTATTGTACCTACATATAATTTGATAGATTCTATATGCCAACAACCATAAAGTTAGTAATTGGAAAGATAATTTCTAACTTTATAGTATAAATATAATAATTCAAATAATTTAACTGCATATAGTTTGATTCTTCACTAAAATAAGTAATTTATGCAAAGTTATTGAGTAATGTTCGTATAGTTTTCAATTTCATCCTTCATCTTTTTGCTTTTGTCATTCAAACTACACTTTTTTATTTGGATGGTAACCATGGAAAAGGAAGATTTTAAAACTATCCCAAAATTGGTCTAAAAAGCAAAGAAAACATTTGTTGAATCACAAATGACAAACAATCAATCAATCAATCTACTTTATATCTTCGCACCATGATAATAATTTTGTAGGTTTTGTTCATATGNTAAATACGTTGCGTCATATTCCACGTCATCATCCGAGCTCGGGTGGTACCATAAGTACTCCCTCAATGGCGCATTTGCAATCTCCAACTCTCTCGAGCCTCCCCTTCCCCTTCACGCACACTCTGATCTTATTCTTTCTTAAACTCACGCGCCGCCGTCAGAATGACCATCTCCCACTTTCTCTCCGCCGCCTCGCATTCCTCCACCGACACCGCCGGTGTTGATTTTGACTGGTTACCCGGTTCCTCCATCAAGCAATGGAACTCTGAACTTCCCGACAGCTGGGGCGACGGTTCACTGACTTCACCGCCGCAACCCCAAACAATTCATCCACCAACTAACAATATTCTATTTCACCATACTTTTAGCCTCCTCAACCCTTATCTCAAAACCAATGGCCTTCTTCAACAAACCGGTTCGTCGCCGTCGCCACCGCCACCACCGCTCTCCTCCGATAACGTCCTACACAAGCTATCCCTTCCCGCCGGTGATTTTCAGGTGAGAGGTTTATCATCACTTCAAGATGACACAATTAAACATCATTCCAGAACATGAAACAGTTGATTATTTCCAATAATACAATAATTTATTCAATACTAAAATTTAAAATCCAAAAAATGAGCCGTCACATGTCCTTTTTCATTTAATAAATGAGTCAAAAAGTCACATTATTATTTCAGTTTTCTTCAAATAATTTCTCCTATTAATGGAAATATTCAACTATGATGCTCAACCTCCATGCAAAGGATCATTGAAAAAGCTTGGCTTTTCAAGAACCCAAAGAGTTTTTCTTTTTTTTTCTTTAAATTAATATATAAATGATTAAATGGGGTTTGAGTAATAAATATAAAAATGGGTATGGCAGAGGAATAATCAGAGAGCAGAGAGTCCAGTTTCATGTGAAAGTAGCATCGCCATTGAAGGGATGAGCAGAGCTTGTAGGTACAGTCCAGAAGAGAAGAAGGAGAGAATTCAAAGGTATAGGAGCAAAAGAAACCAGAGGAACTTCAACAAGAAGATTAAGGTTTTTTCTTTTTTTCTTTTTTTTTTTTTTTGTTCTTTCTTATATTCTTCTTTATCTTACCCTACTTGAAATTATGAAATAATTCTAAAGAATAATTCATTTCTTATTGTACCTACATATAATTTGATAGATTCTATATGCCAACAACCATAAAGTTAGTAATTGGAAAGATAATTTCTAACTTTATAGTATAAATATAATAATTCAAATAATTTAACTGCATATAGTTTGATTCTTCACTAAAATAAGTAATTTATGCAAAGTTATTGAGTAATGTTCGTATAGTTTTCAATTTCATCCTTCATCTTTTTGCTTTTGTCATTCAAACTACACTTTTTTATTTGGATGGTAACCATGGAAAAGGAAGATTTTAAAACTATCCCAAAATTGGTCTAAAAAGCAAAGAAAACATTTGTTGAATCACAAATGACAAACAATCAATCAATCAATCTACTTTATATCTTCGCACCATGATAATAATTTTGTAGGTTTTGTTCATATGGCTCATTGTTTTCCAAAAATTCTCATAATATTATTTGTGTTCTTGAAGTATGCTTGTAGGAAGTCATTGGCCGATAGTCGACCAAGGATTAGAGGACGATTTGCAAGGTACAACGATGACGTTGCAAAGAATTATCCAGTGCAATGGAGTCATGGGCAAGAGGAAGAACAAGGAGAAGAAGAAGAAGAAGAGGCAAATTGTGATGATAATTGGATCAAGTACTTTGTAGATGCATATTCTACGAATCTTATTCCATGAATCTCTCAAAAGCAAAAAATAATAATGTAGCTCTAGTTGCAATCGGCCTCTTCCATTTTGACCATCTTTCAGTTGCGTGAGAGTTTTACATTGCTTATTTAGGCTTCTCTCTCTCTTTTCTTTTTCTATGTATGGAACCCAAAGTTTGAGTTAGCTCTAACTATATTTGTATTAATAATGGTGAAGGGTAATAATTATAATATTTAATCGATAATGGAGCTCGTTTTCATCTTTTTTGTGATAAGGATTTGACATAGAGTGGGATGGACATGGGCAGGCTGAAAGATTGGGCGGGCCGTTTTGGGGGATTGATTCGAGGTGTGTTTTAGTGCTGGGGATAAACGCCAAGATAAGTCAAAAAGGTGGAGAGAATTTCAGTCATTGTCATTTGGTAAGACAACAACAAAAGGGATTGCAACTTAGTTTGGTGACAGTCGCCATCTTCACAATATTAGGTTCTTTCCATATTCTATTCTATACGTCCTTCAATAAAAGTTGCTACCTAGCTTATTCAGTACACTATTAAAGAAACTTATAGATAAATATCTATATTTGTTGAGGATTGTAGAGAGGGAGTCCCACGTTGACTAATTTTAGGAATGATCATGGGTTTATAAGTAAAGGAATACATCTCCATTGGTACGAGGCATTTTGGAAAATCCCAAAGCAAAGCCACGAGAGCTTAGGCTCAAAGTGGACAATATCATACCATTGCGGAGGATTGAATCGTGGAGGATTGTGATTCCTACCCATATTGTTTAAAAAAATGTACTGAAAAGTACTATAATATCATAAATAGGATGATTTATTAGTTCACTATTCAAAGCAATAAATACTCACATGTATGATTCCATTTCCACCAATGAAATTCTATGATGCATCCGTTCGGCTTCACAAGCAGTGAGGAAGATTCATGAAGTCTCAAGCCACACAGTTGGATCCCGGTGGGCCAGTTGGTTTGGACTCTGTAATGAGCTCAAACTAACTTCTTCACCTAAACACTCAAATATTTTTTTGAGGAGAAAAAAGGAGCAACCTTTTGAAACTCGATAGTGAAGAATAATTCATCGAGACTAATTGGTGCAAAATGTATATCCAGCTATTATAAACAAAATTGAATATATCAATTGAGTAAAACCGAAGAAAATATTACTGCTAGCTTTTAGTTTTGCGGACCTTCTTGAAGAACAGAGGATTGATTAAGCGCTTGAATGGAAGCAATAGCGCTGGTCGATGTCTCCTCCGTTTTGATCGGTATTTCTCTGAATATGTTTCCTGAACTCTCTTGAAAACCATAGGATTGGTTAACCGCGGAGGATGATGTTGATGTCTCTTTCGTTTTGCACGACATGTCCCTGCGTTTATTAGTTTCAAAAGAAAAAAAAATCAAGCAATTGATGGAAACTTGACTCGGTTTTCATAGTTAACAGAATCAAATAGGATATAAACAGGGTTCAATCAAAATGGAGGTTTTAGTTAGTGTATCCCAAACTAAAGGAGTTGGGTATAAGAGTGATAATCTGTGGAGTTGCAACATAAAAGTGAGCCTCCATGTCTTAAACCTCAGTGAGAATTAGGTACCTGTTGACATTACGGCAGATATAGATTGATCTAGAGGTGGAGGATTGATCTGAGGGTCAGTTTCTCCACTTTTTTTCTCTTCCACTAACACCTCAGATGTTTGTTGTCGAATTGAGATCAAATAATCATCTTTTATATCAATCATACAAGAACTAAGAGGAGAAACCCGATCCTCGACTGCTGCTACATCCATAGGCTCCCCAAGTCTTGCACCAACTAAACATTCTTCATCTGTAAATGAACCATCTATTACCATAGTCATATTCTTTTGATTTTCTGAAACCAAATTAGTTGAACTTTTGTCCCTCAACACACTTTCTAAACCAGACAATGTATCAGAACTTCTTAAGCAATACTCATTCCGATGAGAATCGACATCCTCCGACATTGTAGAAGTTTCTTTTCCATCATTTATTAAAACAACATCTAATACATCTCTGGTAGATGTAGGACAATGCACGAACACATTTGTGGATACTACATTTAACTCGCTACTGGGTAGCGGGTTTTGTGGTTGCACATTATCAATGTCCATTCCAATAGGTTTTTCCTGCATTGAGGCCTTGGGCTGCACAATTTCTTCGACAGTGCATTTGTCTTCGTCAGAATTACTTCTAACGTTTCCTGCATCACCAGAGCATTGACGATCGGATGTAGAACAATGTTTACCATCAAGAGGACAGGACTGTTGAATTACTCCATTTACTGCAATTGGTGGCTCAATGGCATCAACAACATGCGACGAGCCTCTGTTATCATTCAACGACACTTTTGCCTCAGAGCCTGATATCACATTCTTGACTAGAAAACCTTGTGGAGGCATGTTGTCAATGACTGAAGTGAAATCAATGGCTTTCACAATTTTTGATGTATTAGAGGCAGCAAAAGATTTTGCTATATCATCCAATAGCAAATCACCTTCGCCACTTGATATAGGATCCCATTTGAACAAATCCACTGACCAAGGGTCATTCGAATCTAACTTATCATCTGATGATATCCTTTCAACTCGAATCGTCTCCTTGTAGAACTGCTTTCTCTTTAAAGCATTAGCTATAAGATTGCTGAAATGCAGTACATATGAAAACTCGTAAATATTCATGGTATTTTTTTCAAACTACAAGATATTTTTTAATTCTTCTTTTCAAGGACTCGTACCGACAATTTTTTGAAACAGCAGCTTTTGCTCGCTCCATAGAGACACCAAGCAAGGATGACAAGTTTGCAACATCAAAAGGTCCTCTAATTTCATTTACAGAAGAGGCAGCACTAGATAATATGAGATTCTTTCCTTTTGTCCAATCCACCAAGACCTGAAATTTAAATAAGCTAAAGGTCAGATGATAACACAAGCTCGCTCACGATAAGAAATAAGTGTCATTCGTAAACAAAAACAAGAAAATAACACCAAGTATAATACAAAGATCTAGAGCATAACACTTCTAGAAGACCACTTGTCCACTGCAGCTTTCTATGGACACCCTCTTTATGAGGAGCATAATATTAGAAAGATTTGTCCGAACACACTTTGGACACGAAAATAAGCATTAATAAGCAAGTATGACACATGTAGTCCAGATATGGATTTTTGCCATCTAACTTTCACAATATTGTCCCCGGGAATGAACTAGAACCTTGATGCTTTATTCTAACCTTAGTAGCAGATATCATTTGCCTCCTTGCATGAACGTCTGAAAGAAGATCAGAGTACATAATTTCAAAGTAAACTCCACGCTGTGAGAAAAAAAGAACATTGCCAGAATATATAAGTCAGTCGCCACTGATCAAAAGGATGATACATTTATTTATGCCATAATAATTCAAGTAAAACAAAACACGAAAGATCAATAATTGACAAACCTGAATTGCAGATTTTATGTGACCTTGCTTCAACCTGAAAGGCAGTTTCTCCGCAAAATCAATTGCAATTATGTCTATCTACGTGATGAAAAACACAGTTAATATGACTAAATTGTGAAAGACAATGGAAAGTATGATAAGTTCGAATTAGGAAAAAAAAATGCAAATAGGATTACTAGCTTATGCAAGTAGTATTGTCTCGCAACTCCAAACAAGATCATTGAATAATCTAAGCAAATTGCTAGATTTCACAATAACAAAACAAAATAAACACAAAAATAAATCCGACAAACCTCCAATTTCTCACAAGCCTGCTCAAAAGCATTCTGATTGAGAGGCTTCACAGCAATCAAATCGTAGGTCTTCAGAACGAGGTTGCCAGAATTGACTGCCAGAATCTCCTGCAAACTATTGATACAAATAGTAAGACGCGTGTACTGACGGAAAGGAGAGGACCGCGGGACGCCGAGAAGATTGCGGTGGAACTCCAACGAGGCAGAGAAGGTTGGAAGGATACTTTGAAGTGATGAAACATTAAGGAGAGGAATAGTACAACGGTCCTTATCAGACATCACTCCTTTGATCGTACGATTGTAGGCGATTCCGGAGTAGCCTAGCTCCATCAGTTTGGCCACAATCTTGATGCGATTAACCCTAATTGAAGATGAAGACGAGTGCTCATCGTAAGGAATGTTGAGATCGAAGAAACCCATGGCGATGGAGGAGAGACAGCTTTGAACTGATGAAGCTCAGGGTTTAAGCAGGAAGAACTCAAGAAACGCTCTCCATCGTTGAGGCGCCCCCGAACTGAAGGGTTTAACTGATGTGAACGAAACTCAGAAATCGGAATTGGGCCAATTTATAGGCCCAATATGAATTTTAAGCCCAATCAATCTGTGATTGGGCTTCGAGAGATCCGACTTGCAAGAAAAATACCGACCCGAAATTCCCAATTCTAAACAAAATTTATTATTAAAAAAAAATGGTAATGATTAAGTTGGAGTCTATTTATCTCCCACTTTTAAAAAAAATTAATAAACTTTTAAACTTTTAATTTTATTTCTAATAAAAATTTTAAATTTTTAAAAATATTTAATAAATCTTTGGTTTTTTCTATTTTATTAATAAATTCAATTTTGTATATAATAGATTTTTTTATTTATTGAAAAACTTTAAAATATAAAAATCCTACTAAACAAAAAATAAAAATTTAATGTATTATTAAACATAAAATTAAAGGTTATATTTAATAAATTAATTAATTTTAAAATAATTCTAAATATTTTTAACTTGAAAGTGTAGGGATTAAATTGTAATTTAACTTCTTCTTTTTTATATATAAAATTTAATTAGGATGGTAAATGCCCAATTTTGTGTCCAATTATTACAATGGAAATTGAACTAATTATTAGTATTACTACGTAAAGCTTGCTCCTAATGTAACATAAGATTGGCCCATTACCATAATTAAAATAACTTTACTTTTTTAACAAAATTTAATAAATCTCCTTTTTTGTGCTGTCACATAATTAAAACCCTCCCTTCTATAACCATTATATTAACTCTTCTTTAAATAATATGAAATTGAGTGTGTTATCAACTTACCAGATACTCGTGGCTTGTGTTGTTACCCATTGTATCAAAGTCAAACACCATGCGGTGTGTCAGCGAGGACAAGGGGGTGGACTATGAGATCTCACGTCGGTCAGATAGGAGAACGAAATGAAACATTCCTTATAAGGGTGTGGAAACCTCTCTCTAACATACGCGTTCTAAAACTGTGAGACTGACAGCGATACATAACGAGTCAAAACGGACAATATCTGCCCATATAAACCATCTACAAGTGTTATCTCATCAATGGCTTGTTAGAAATCACGACTCTACACAATAGTATGATATTGTCCAAATTGAGCATTAGCTCTTATGGCTTTGCTTTGGACTTCCCCAAAATGTGTCATACCAGTGGAGATAAGATTCCTTGCTTATAAACTCATGATCATTCTCTAAATTAGCTAATGTAGGACTCCCAATCCTCAACATGGCTCGAGTCCCTCCTCCCTCTAGAAGGCAGTCTTCCCCCTTTTTCACCATCTGCTTAATATGGGTAGGAAAGTCCCAAGTCTGAAATTTCATTGGGTCTTTCTATCTAAGTTATATGTAAATATAGGAGCCAAAACATTAAAGTTGATTCTCGAGGCAGGTCCAAATTTTCAACCAAACTCGATTTATTTGGTATAAAAGCTCTCTACTCTCGATTGATCCAACCCCAGCAACCCGTGTAAAATAGCGTAANTAAAAAAAAAAAAAAAAAAAAAAAAAAAAAGAAGGCCCAAGTTGTTTGGTAGGAGTTGATTGAGAGGTTCCATAGAAGCAAAGCAATAGGTATAATTTGTAAGTATAAATGAAGAAAATGAAAGCATAAACAGAGCATAGACACTCCCATCATTACTCCCTATGACTACTCATTCTCCTTTGCTTAAAATGTTCGCAACTTCTTCACTTATTATTTATTTTTTTATTTTTTTAATCTACTCCCCCTACTAAAATTATAATTTTACTTTTTAACTTTTTAACTGCTTCTAGTAAAACTTAAATTTAAAAAATTACCTTAATTCTATATTATATTAATAAATTTAGAATCAAATGAAAAAAGGGTTATAATTTAGAATTAAATGCAAAATAAATAACAGTTGTTGAATATGTGAGTGCCTACGTGTCAGTAAGACTAAGTCAAACTCCAAATCATGTAAATATTTTTTTGAAATTAATTTTATTTCGTAATTAATAATTACTGCTTTAAATAAATTTTATAGTTTTAGTTTGACTCAAATATCTAATTATGGTTTAATTTTTTTAAAATATATTTGATAAATAATTTTAAAATAAAGTTTAAAGGGAAATGTAATTTAATGGAAATTANGGAACAGAAGTCATGGAGCTTGTCGAAGTTCGAATTTCCTGCCTATAATTAAAAATTCTCAAATAAGTTCAAAATATAAAACCGTAACTAATTTCACAAATCCCTAAACTCTTCTTTACCTCCAAATCCGCAATGGCCTCCGTCTGCATATCGAACTGCATCAACGACGCTCGAGTCCCCGTCCGTCCGACCTACATAAACCTCTACAAGTGGCCGGAATCCGACGCCGAGTTCATCCGATCCGTCAGTTCCAAACTGAATCGAACATCGCGCGTCGTCGACAGCATCTCTTGCCGGCAGATGTATCTCAGAAGTTACACGTTCTCCAGAGAAGAGGATAACGTGGCGGAGAAGACGAACAAGTGCTTCGGCAAAGTCGGAATGCGACAGAAAGTTTCTCGCCGGAGAAATAAGAAGAAGAAGAAGAAGGCCATGGCGGAGGAGGAGGACGAGTCTGAGAAGATCAGGAAGTGTTCGACGCTGAAGAAGGCGAAGGAGTTATCGTGCGCCGCTTTGACGTCCGTCTTCCGGCGGTTGCTATCGTGTACCGCTAAAGTCGACGTGGCCGATAATGCCAGAGAGATCCATTAGCGATTAGTATTTTAATTTCTTTATTTTTCTCTTTTTTTCTTTTCTTCTTTTTGGTTCCCATTGGTCTAAATGGCATCCGATTCAGCAAAGAAGGAATGTTGTTGGTGTACGGAAAATATGTAAATTGGATTTTAATCTTTTTTTAGAGAGATAATATTTTTTATTTATAGTTTCCATATTAAAGAAAAAAAAATATGTGTTGCAATAATGATATATAAGGGTTTTTTTTTTCTTTTTCTTCTTTCCTTAATGTAAATTTTAATATTTTCCATAATCTCATATCCCATGATATATTCTAAAATATCTTTAATAAAACTTTTAAAATTAAATTGTAAATTTAAAGCTTTAATTTTATATCTAATAAAAATTAATATTTCAAATCTTATTAGACCCAAAATTGGGAGAAAACCTAAAATATTTTATTTAAAAAATTTCTCAAAATTGGTATAAAAAATTGTATGCGTGTTTGATTTGAAATATATATATATTGGAAAATTAAAAGATTTAATTAAAAATATCTCAAAATTGGTATAAAAAGTTGTATGCTTGTTTGATTTGAAATAAAAAATAAAAAAACAAAATTTTGAATATTGGGAAATTAAATATTTAATTAAAAAAATCCGAAATTGGTATAAAAAGTTGCATGGTTGTTTGATTTGAAAAAATATAGAAAAAATAAAAAAAAAATAAAAAAAAATGAATATTGGGAAATTAAAAGATTCCTTAAGAATATTGGGAATCAGAAAATTACATAGAAAAAGCTGACATTGGTGAGTGGCTCAATCTCTTTCCTATTGGAAAAACAGAATAGAAATATAATTAATTAAAAATCTGCAAAATCCCATAATTATTCTATTAAATTAGATTGATTTTTAAATCTTCAAAATTATTCTAAAATATATTTTAAATTATTTAAAAATCTGTTTAGATTTAAACTTTTAAAGCTCATTTATTCCGTCATAAATATTCAAATTTTAATGATTTTGAAAAATTTTAAATTCAAAAATCAACTTTTGACTATTTTTAAATCGCTTTCATTAAAATTTATTAAATACTTTCTTTATTTTGTCTTTACTTTTTCAAATATTTTTAAATTTTGGAAATAATTTATTTTTTTAAGCTTAAAAACTTTTTTTTTTTTTTTTTTTTTTTGTAAGAATTAATTATATATTAAAATTCAGAAACTATTTGATTGGTGGCTTTTAATTTTATGTTTTTATAAATACTATTTGTGAATTTATTTATTTTCTTACCTATTTTTTATAAATGTGGTTTTAAAATTGAAGCCAAATTTTGAAAATTACAAAAATTAATTTTAGAAACTTGTCTTTTCAAATTTGGATAATGAAAGATAAGAAACCCTTCTCGAAAATGGTGAGACAATAAATCCAATTTTCAAAATAAAAACCCAATAACCCTTTTAATTCTGATAATTAAAACTATGTTTTTTCTTTTTAATATATAAAATTTAATTAACAAAATTAGGTGAAAATAAATTCTATTTTAAATTATTGCAACAAACTTATCAACTCATTAGCTTCACACAACCATCAAAATTTATGAAACAATTTTATAAAATTATTGTTTATTTGTGTTAATTACAACCAAAATCAACTTATTTGAACCTACGAACAATAATGTATCGAATAAGTCTTTAAACTTTCAACTCCCTAAACTTTAAACAGTGTGAGATCCTGTACCGGTTGAAGAACAGAATGAAACATTCTTTCTAAAAGTGTGAAAACCTCTTCCTGATATATGCGTTTTAAAATCACGATGTTGACGGCCAAAGCGGACAATACATGCTAGAGTGGGCGTGAGTTGTTACAAGTGATATCAGAGTAAGATATTGAGCGGTGTGCCAGCAAGGACGCTGGATCTCCAAAGGGAGTGGATTGTGAGATCTCACATTAGTTGGAGAGAAGAACTAAACATTTCTTATAAGAGTGTAAAAACTTCTTCTGAGCAAACACGTATTAAAATCGTGAGACTGATGACAATGCGTAACGGGCCAAAGTTTTAGTCTAATTAGAAATACGATTGGAATTAAAAGTTGGTGTTTAATTAGGGTTTTGGGGGAAAGGGCATGTCGGCAAGGAATGATTTTGAAGGTCCAAGCTTTGTCTGTGGTGTCGGGCTGTGCGGTGGGACATGGCTCCACTGGCATTCTAATGTAATTAAGCGCCTCATTGCACGCAATCTGCTATCATTTCTGGTCATGAGTTTAAAGCATCACATTAAACATTATTTTTTTCATCTCCCATCATTCATTCTCATTCCTTGCCCCTTTTCGTTATATTTTACTCCTTACCTACATATATTTTTATAATATAATATAATCTCGTCGCAGTGACACGGTATCGACTCATCTCATATTTTATTCCTTTTATATTACGTTTAAATCTTACTTTCGATCGGTACTTTTCATACCTGTTTTTTTTTTTTTTCATTTTGTATTGTATTTAATCGAACTTAAGGTTTATGATTTCCAGAAGTGACACGTGTGGCTTAGAGTAAACAACAATTCAATCTTCTACTTTAATTTTCAAAATCTGTCCGTATCTAAATAAGATTGTTACCTGTAGAAAGGGCGTCGACCCATTGGGGAAGAAGAAAAGTTGCGAGGGTTACGAGAAGGTTAGATGAGCTTATTTTATGGTTCAAATTGAGAAACGAATCTAATTTTTAGGTCAATCAATCAAATTTGTTTAGTTCTTTATTAGTTGGTAATGGGGCATGTGGGTGCCAAACATGTCTTTTTTATCACTTCATACGCCTTGAAGAAGCCAACAAAGCATTTACAAAAGCATGCTACTCAAATTATTCTATGTACAAGTTTACAACTATTGAGTAAATTTAATCCTCAAACTTTCGAATATTGTATAGATTCTTTGACCGACTCGGGAATCGAATGGATTCGAACTGATAAACAACAATTAAGAGACATTGAAACATGAAAGACAACAATGTATGGCAGTTCATTACATAGTTGAAAGAAAACAATATCCAGATGAAAAATGGATCTAAATTGCAGCAAACACATGTTCCATGAAAAGATTCAGAGCTAAACACAACGAAGCCTCGACACCGCTACCTACGGAGATCGGGAAGTTTAGGAAAAAACGACACACCATGGTCATTGACGAGATGTTAGCTGACTAAAAAGAATAACAAGACTAAATGTCTAATGATTCTAGACAAACATGAAACGACGACAAAAACGAATATGTTCGATGAAGGGATGCAAATCAAAATCAATCGGTAACGGAGATGCGAACTACCTTGTTCGATGTAGTTGGTTGAAGTGGTAACAAGTTTGATAGATATTGCAGAGACTCACCAGCACAGCCCCTTCTGTACAAGAGAAGAACCTAGTATGTTACACATGTAGTTTGGCTCCTCCCTCTGCAAGAGAAAAAATGGCTAATAAATGTGAAGAAACACAACTAGAGATTGTCCTGTTCATATACAATGAAGCAAGGAACATTCTCTAAAAGGGTGTGTGCCTACGTCGTTGCCTGAAGTATACAGAACGCCAACGCCACATATTCAGCTGCATCGGCCTAATGCTGCAGCGACATCGGGTCATCGACCCTCAGATTTCACGAGCTGAGAGAACACCCTACTCATGGAAACTCCAGAAAGATCATCCACGCCCGGAACGTTGAACTGTGTAGCAGAAGCACCTGTTTCGATATCATTGAAGTTGTTAATTTGAGGAGAGAGCTCGCCGATCATATTAGTACTGTTATCTTCTGGATCGACTTCGATAATGGCTTCTTGTAGCTGAAGAGCATACTCCAAGTTCCACAAGACGTCTCCCATGGATGGCCGGTCGACTCCATAGTCAGCCAAGCATTTTTCAGCAGTTTCACCAAACTTCCTAAGAGAAGTTGCTCTAATTTTACCTACAAGAGTAGAATCAATGATTTGATCCAACTGCCCTTTCTTCTGCCATTTCATTGCCCATTCAGCTAAGTTTACCATTTCTCTAGGAAGGGTTGGATCTATGACAGGTCTTGCACAAAGAACTTCAAACAAAACAACTCCAAATGAATAAACATCTGATTTCTCTGTCAGTTGTTGCCTCCTGAAATATTCAGGATCAAGGTACCCAAAACTCCCTTTCACAGCAGTACTGACATGGGTTTGGTCTAGATCAGGACCCGTCTTCGAAAGCCCAAAGTCTGCAACCTTCGCCATGAGGTTTTCGTCGAGTAAAATATTAGCGGACTTCACGTCACGATGAATAACCGGTTTGGCATAGCCAGTATGGAGGTAATGAAGTCCTCTAGCGGCTCCAATGCAGACCTCAAGTCTCTCTTTCCAGCTCAAACTAGGAAAATCAGAACCATATAGATGACTCTTCAGGGTGCCTTGTTCCATGTACTCATAAATCAGTATCATCTCATTCCTCTCATCACAGTAACCAATCAATGAAACGAGATGACGATGACGAAACTGTGACAGCATCTCGATTTCAGTTTGAAACTCGGCCAATCCTTGTTGGGAACGCGGATTACCCCTCTTTGCAGCAATTTTGGTGCCATCATTCAAAACTCCCTTGTATACTTTCCCGAACCCGCCAATACCAATAACCCAGCTCTCATCGAAGTTATTTGTAGCCTCTTGAACTGTTGCAAAAGGTATTCGATACCCGTAGTTGGAAGCAGCACTTGTGATCGTGCCATTAGAGTATTTACTTCCCATAGTGTGTGACATTCCTCCAGCTGTGGATATCGAAATCCATGATTTCGTCGGGGCCTGATGCATTCCCTTTCTTTTTCGCCTGCACAGCACGAAAAGAACGCCAACCAATATAGCTGCAACAAATGCCCCAATAACCACACCGATAATGACGCCAACATGCTTATTTGAAGAAGTCGAGCCTGGAAAACTAATTACAGAGTCTTCCCCGCTGAGACTGCCAACAGAGTTGCTCATTTTCATGATTTCCAGACCATTTAGAATGGCATTTGGATACACATTGGCTAAGTTTGCTGGGCCAATACTCACAAGAAGTATGTCATTCTTGATCAATCCTGTAACAGAGTCCATATAGTATGGAGTGCCCAGAGCATTAGAAAGTCGAACACTAAGATCCAGATCCCGAACAACCAGCCACGAGTCAACATAAACATTGAAATAAAGTTGGTGTAGAGATTTGCTCACAATGTCACAGAAGTGAAACCGAACAAGGTACTGAAACTCAGGATCAACTTTAAACCTCCATGTCACATTGAAGTTGCTGTTTGGATTGTCCTTCGAGTTCATCTCCATGAGAGTACCATAGACAACATTTGGAGCGATCTCCGGCGCTGCGCCTTCAGGGCTGTATTTAACAGCGGGAATGTTCGAGAAACTTGTTGCAGAATTCTTATTTACTAGAAAGCTTCCATCAGAAACCCAATTCCGTGTAAGAGGATCTTTATCAGGAGCAACTTTTGGGCCACCCACATTAACTCTAGCAACAGTCTCATATGCTAGAGTAGTCAGCCCTTGAAATTTACCAGATGGTTCTAACAAAGTGGCTTCATCAACAATGAGAATGTCAGGAACAGAGACAACTTCAATGGCGTTCACATATGCAATGGAGCCAATAACAGGAGCAAAGATAACTTCAAGAGTATCTGATTTCACATCCACAGAGAATTCTTTGACTATGGGATCCTTCTCTACAACCAAATCTCTCAGCAGAACAAAGTTTTGAGTTGAAACACTAAAATTTGCAGCACTCATATTGAAGCTAGAAAACACAAATGGATAGAAATAGAGGCGGATCCAATGCCTTCCGGTTTTCTGTATTGGAAACGTGAATTTTGATGTTCCAGTAAAGATTCTAGCAGTTTCGAACAGCGCTGAATCATTAGAAGACGAGGCAGGAACTGAAGATGTATTAGCCGAAATGGTTTCTGGAGTGGAAAGAAAATTTGAAGCCAAATTATCGGCCATGAAAACACGGTTACCCACAGACACATTCCCGGAAGATCCACAGTCAATGAGATAATTATCTACCGGATTAAACAAACAAGAAATGTAAGGAAAAAACGAAATCAACAAACCACCCCAGAGGAGTAATCCAAATCTTCTTCTACAATCCATCGCTACAAGTTTCAATAGCTAATCGAGAAAAAGGACCAGAAACAGAACCTGATTCGAAACAACTTTTGAAACTAGGGTTTACAATGGAAGAACAATCAATAGAATGCGTTTTCAATCAGAATCCAAGAAAACGACCGAGAAATTAGCACTTTGTTTATCATAAAAAATCCAAATAGTGATAGAACCAGATGTATATTCCTCAGCAGGAGGCAAATCTGAAGCAAACAGAGAAGCAACAGTGAATCAAAGTACAATAAATCTGAAAAACCACCAACTGGGTCGAAGTTGTAGGTTTAAAAGCAGATAGATACCCTTCCATTACTACTTGCGATAAGAGCAGAACAAAAACAAAAGAACAATGAAGAATCTCAGAGGAGAAAGCGAGCTAGAACGCGGAAAGAGACAGCCAAGTTCTCAGACAGCTGACTTCGTTCTGGCAAAATCCAAAATAATGAAGTTCATCCCTGAAGGTAAGAAAGTGACAATAAAGAGGTAAAATGAACGCAGAGAAATGGAAGAACAACAGTAGGGCTTTAATGGCGGGATTGAAAAGTAACAGAAAGATATTTAGTGATTGAAAAGACGAAGTTGCAGAAGTTGGGTGAACTGATTTCAGAAACGAACAAGAGAAATTGACGAGAAATGAAAAGCAGAAATTAAATTAAGCTTAAAATAAGATCGGCATTTGGCAGCGTGCTATGGTCAAGAAATTCGATCCGAAGCAATTTTGTTAAAAAATTGAGCGCTCAAGAACAGAGGTTGAGCCGTCCATCACGAGGCAGTCATTTGGGAGCACATGGATTATTCGGTTCTTTGGGTCCGAGTTCTTTTTGATATTCAAGCTGTATTGATGACCACACAAGCCAAATCCTCATATTTTCCGAACCAAGGTTATAACCCACTGACTAAGTTAGTTATGAGAAATTTAGACTTCATGGACAACATCGACACAGGCTCGAAACTCAAGTCATGTCTCAAAAAACTGTATTAGAAAACGTGAGCTAAGAAATATGTCGAAGACAATATTATAAGCTAAAAGCGATTAGTTAATAACAACGGGTTTGATAGCATAGAACTCTTGGCGAAAAAGTAACAACTAATCATATCCCTCTACAGTACATTTTTTTGGCATTTTAGCTCAGACAACACGTCCTAAACAAACACGGTCGAGATATCCAATATGTAGCAATAGACAACATACATTTGACAAGTATGACTGTGACAATTAGCACATGTGTTTTCCACTTAGTGAGAAAAGACTTTTTCGAACTAAGTAGAGTTTGTTCGATCTCTTATACATTTAAAAATTAGAGGCTTATAGTTCTAATATGTTGGTAGTATGGACGTGTTGATAACAATCACGGTGTTCCAAATTGATCTATTGGCAAGAAGATTCAAAAAAATATGTCAACAACAGAATTCAAAGCCCTATGGGCTGAAGGCTCAATTGATTTCAAACCTGTTGCATTAGTCAAGAAGAACTATGTTTAATTTCATAAATTATGTTAGAGTCAAATGGTCAATTTGACTTATTCTTTGCGGAGATTAAAGGGGATCGGGAATAAATCTCGTCCACAAACAGTCTTTTGTCGGGAGACTATAAATACCCAATATGTTATGTAAAATTCAGATGGGTGGATGAATGTAATTCGGATCTCAAATTAAGACATTTCCCTTACAAATACAGCATCATATTTGCCATTTATAAGTTTCAACCCATTCTTGTGGTAGAATTGCACTCCAGCCATTCAATCAAGCCTTGATAAGTTAGATGGTGGAGGGACTCAATTTAGAACAAGGTTTCCAAATCTTGCTTTTGTATCTTCGATCGTAATCTAATTCTAGTTTTATCTCTTGGTTAATCCAAATGGAGGTGTTAATTACTTTGATTCAAAGGTTGTTGCTTCAACAAAAACTTGGATCGTTGGGCTGAGGATTAGGGTTGCCTTATCTCATATATAAGCTCGTGTTATTATTGACCGCAAATACGAACATGCCACAATTAATTGTTTGGCTAGATAAAAGGCAAGCTAGAACTCAATCCAACATTTATACTTTAAATAAATATTTTATTTTATCCATTTATTTATTTTTTCCTATAAATAACTATTAATACGTGGAAATAAAACGTCACAAAATTTTGACATAAGACCAAAAACAATAAAACCATTGGACGAAACAACATGTAAGCCATGTTTGGAATAACTCATTAAAAAGTATTTTTAATAATTAAAAAAAAAATCAAATTTCCTATAGAAATATTTATTAATTTAAAATTATTTTCTTATAACTAAATATTTTTTTTTATTTATTACCTTAAATATCCATTTTCAAGAAGTCAAAATGGGTTTAAAATAATCAACTAAAAATATATTTAAAAAAATACGTAGAAAAAAAAAAAATGACAATTTATAATTTCATAATAAAGAAATCGTATTTATAATTAATAATATCTTTATATATTGTGCAATTAAATTTTTTATTAATTGTTTTAATAGATTAATCATTTACTATAAGTTGGAGTAAGTTGCCAACCTACCCCAACTAGACCACGTAGATATTAAAATATACACGTGGCTTTTAATTTTTTTTAAGCTAATTTTTCCACTATTGTGTTTTTTAATTGCATTACCACCCAACACGCTTTCTTAATATAATAAATATTCAAAGTATATTCTTTAAAATCCTTAAAATTCCTGCTACGCTAATGAAATTAGCGTTCGTGTATAACTCATTTCATTTATATGCGGTACATCTCTGGAAGATCTCGAGAGAAAAAAAATATTCTAATTATCATAATTATTTGTAACAAACATAAATTATCTGTAATTGTAACCCACCGCTAATAAATAGTGTCTATTTTAATTTACAATGGCGGTGAACTTCACTTCCAACCAGACTCATGTACCGACATCATTCATAGTGATAACAAGAACACAAATGTCTGCAGCTGTTCGTGTAAAGCTGACGAATCCGCTCGAAAGAAAAACATGACGAGGACTTACATGTCCAAAACTTCAACGCCTTATGAAAAAAATCAACCATTTTGGGCAGCTGGTGGGAGTTGCGCCATACATCATGTCTTTCCAAAATGGACATTTATTCTTTCTTTTGTATTTACTTTTTTTTTTTCTTTTCTTTTTATTAATTATTCAAAGCGTAGAAAAATATAGCGCAACTGACGGTGGTTTTAAATTATTAAATGCATGTTGAAAAATGAAAATAATAATAATAATAATAATATTTATGTTGTCCATCCTTAATCGAGCTTTGAAGTTGATTGAAAGTTGCAAGGGAGAGGATCCCGAGTGAGAGGATTGTACTTGAAAATGGAAGCTCGAGTGACCTTCAACAAATGGCACCTGTACCCAAAACCTTCACGTGTTAAGAGATTACAACTCTCTCTATTTTTCACGTGTAGTGACTAGGCGGGGGTGATTGTTTACCAAATACACAGATTTTTGCAAAGTCTTAAGATCATGTATGAGGGTCGATGCTTGCCCAGCATCGAAAGGTCAAGGAAGTTGGTGATATGATGATAGAAAAACCAACGATCAAAGCCCTGGTGCGCGGCGATTGTAACTATAACTGTTCTAAGGTAGTAAACTTCCACGTTGAATAAGTTTCGATACTCACCAAAGTCATAAACAATTTAACCATTATCTTAGAATGAAGCTAGGTGAAATAGACATATACGAGAAAATGCATACTATTTATACCTAAATAGGAATACCTATAAAGCTTAATTGAATTGACTTTGATAATTATATTGGAGCCGTCTTATTATATAAATGTTAAATTAATAAAAATACACTTGAATTTTATATTTACTTAAAAAATACTACTAAATTTTTAACCGTTTTGATAGTACATACATTCAAACAAGTCTAAAAAATTACCGTTCAATTTAAAAAGTACCCTGACCGTTAGTACAACATTTCAAAAATAATATTGAAAAGTTTGAAGATAATCTATGAAGTATCGATAGACAGTTTTCATCCATATATTGACGTTTTTAACCTACTTTTTAATAAAGGTAAACGATGTTAATGTTACTTTTAAAATTTCATGGTTAGTTTTTTAAGCATAGTATAAATTATGAGAGTAGTTAAAGGTCGTGAATCTTTATTTTAAAATAAAATTAAAATAAATATATATATATTATTGAAGGTTTTAAAGGTTAATATTTTTATTAATTTAAATATATTATTGGTGGTGGGGCTGTTTTGAGCATTTGGGAGATTTGATTTGATTGGATGGTGGGTCAGCAGTTATGGTTGTTTGAGGACATTCAACAAACAGGTAGTGGGTGAGACGAGGATGTCAAACCAAGCCCCCACCACGACGGTATTTGTTGGCCTCTTCCCACTTTAATTCACCCCGCCCCCATTGCTCACTTTTGCCACCTCAGGTGCAACATTTTTGCTTACAAGTCACCTCGACCGTTCGAGTCCGAGTGATACTTCATAACATCGAGCACAATCACTTGTTGATTACAACTAAACGAGATAACATAAGAAAAATATAAAGACGGCTAAAACTATAATGCTAAAATTTGAATCCACATCGTAGGTTATAATGGTCTAAGCTCACGCGGTTAGTGGGGCTTCTCTTCCGGGCTTTCCCTCGAGATTTTTGGGCTTTCCCTTATGGGCTTCTCCATTAAGAGTCTTAGGGAAAAGTTTTCACACCCTTATAAATGGTGTTTCGTTTGCTACTCCAATCAATGTGAGATGTCACATAGGTCTTTTTTCGTTTGCTTTGCATGAACAAATTTGGAAGTACAAAATGATCGTTATGTCTCCCTCAACGAGTTTCACGTAGGGTTAGGTAAGCAAAGAAAACATGGTTCAAACATTGATACATTGATTCATGGCTCGTAAGCTCACTACGTTACATGAAACAGACTTCAGAAGTCCACATTGTTAGAAATCATCGATCTTCATAATGATATGATATTGTCCACTTTGAGCGTAAACTCTCATGACTTTGCTCTGTGCTTCCTCAAAATGCCCCATACCAATGGAGAGAGTATTATTTGATTATAAATCTATCATCATTCCCTAAATTAGCCGATGTGAGACTTTTATCATCTAACACACGTAAGAATTAGGGATTAGGTAATATAAGTTGGCGTATGTCAATTAATGGGTATTACGTGGTTACTAGTCACAACAGACTGTTCCCATTTACAAGTAAAATGAGGTGTCGTATAAAAAAGGATAGGCTGTAACATGTCCTGAATTACGAGTTACGAGTCATTTGTGGCATTTTTCTAAGATTGCACGTGTTCATAATCTAATATTTTTAAAGATTTTACCCATGCTCATGGATTTAATTTTAAATAAAAAAAATTAAAATAGTGTATTATAATGTATATAATGCCAAATTATGGATAAATGGTGAAAATAAAGGCCCAAAGAGGTTGAGGAAAGCCCTGTAGGCCTTAGGTCCACAAAATCATCCAATCGCAAAGCGAAGGGAAAGGGCGAAGACTGCGTTTCGCTGCATCACGGTCGCAGACCGACGTTCTTTTCTTCATCCTATAAATACTGTATCACTACCCGAATTTTGTTCCTTTCTCTCTCTTCATTTTCCTATACATCTCTCATCTGAATTAGGGCACACAAACACGATCTTTGTTTCTGAACCAGACATCTCTCCGATCTGCTATTCAGGTTATTTCCTATCTCTGATTTTTTCTTATTCAGATTTACTCGTTTCGATTTGTTATGAATTCGATTCCTGATCTTCTCCTTCTCGTCACTTCTTCTTCACTGTTCGTCAAATCCTCTGTTCATCTACATTGCCGATCCTAGGGTTTCGGGATTTACTTTCAAGTTCTCGTCGGATGTGGTTCTTTTCTGATGGATTATTAAGTTTGAACTAGTTGAAACTGCGTGTGGTTTAGAAGGACCAGTACAGAAACACTACAATATTTCTCGGTTTGTTTTTAATATTCTTGTTTCGATAGTTGTGGGAGAAGAATTCACTGACTGAATATCTATATCTCGACCTCCCTATGTTTCTCTTGGATTTCCTGAACAAATGCTTTTCAGTAGATGCAGTTAGTCATTTATATGTATAGATGACAATATCGTGTTTGTCTATGGAGGATTCTCAAGAGTTTCGCCCGCTTTTAGACATACAATATCTTTCGAGCTACTGATAGGTTTCCTTATGGCTTGAAGTCAGTTGCACGTTACTTTTAGTAGTTACACGGGCGCTCATTCATGTTAAACCCATGTTTTTTTTTTTCTTTTTTCATTTCTGTTCGACTTCTCTGGCCGCACGTCTTAGTTTTAGAAGCCGCCTAGATTCCAGTGACTGTGAGATTGCAAAACGAAACTCAGTTCTAAAAGTGGATGTACATATTTGAAGCATATCTGCACTCCTTGTTTATCATATTTTACGGACTCTACAGCTGGGTTTAGTTTTGGAATGTTTTTCTTACTTTTGGGCTTACTCTTATACTGTACTGTTATTTTTCAGGGTGTCATTTGATTAGCGATAAAGCTTTACAAATAGCTTCTCTATCTTTTGGCTTCTCAAGACGGGAACGGCTGTTTCTATGAAGGAATGAAATTTTCATAATTTATATTACTCTCACCTCATGCCATGTCGGGTTTACTTAATGTACTGTCCGCAATCTACATTTTTCTTTAAGATTGCATTGGAACATGTGTATTGGGTTGAGTTACATATTATTTCTTGAAGTTTATTACAGATACTGTCATGCGTTACCAGATTCTGGCAGTGGCGTTGATCTTTCAGAAACTAAGAAATCCTAACCCTAGTTGTTGTTGTTGTTTTTAAGTTCATAGTCTAGTTAGGATTTCAGTTTTAATTGGCTCAATATTTTTTTGTTAGGTAAGAACGTATCTCTTTCAATTATAGAAATTCCATTCAATCGTTTCCAATGTTCTCATTCGGTTTTTGGTTGTTCTAGGTTAATTGAATCTTATTTTTATAACAATCTGCTAAATGAGCACGAGCCTTTATTGTGTTAACTTATTTTGACATAGTCTTGTGCATTTTTGTTGATGTTGGTGCTGTTTCACGTGCCTTCATTCTTTATGATAAATAATTTATCTTCTTCTCCCTTTTATGTTGATACATTGAAATTCTACTGTAAACTTTTGTGATTCAAGTTCAAATTTGCACAATAGTAGATGATTTTTAAATTTTCAAAGCTCTTGTTCTTCGCAGTCATCTGTTAATGGATCAGCTTCAAATCTTCCAGATGGTACTGGGCGATCTTTTGCTAACTCATTTTCTGGTCAGTCTGGTGCAGCTTCCCCTGTTTTTCATCACTCCGGTAGGTGAATGTGTCTTAGAGTTGTGTAGTTTTCACTCAAATTTATGAAATTGAGAGGTCTCAATTTCAGGAACTATCCAAGGGTTGCACAACATTCACGGAAACTTCAATCTTCAGAACATGTCAGGTGCACTAACTTCAAGAAATTCAACAATAAATAATGTTCCATCTGGTGGGGTGCAGCAACCTACTGGAACAATTTCCAGTGGGCGTTTTGCATCAAACAACCTTCCTGTTGCTCTTTCTCAGGTATCTTTCAAAGTCAGGCTATTTATTCGTAATTACCATCAGTTGCCCCTGTAGTTTCTTTGAGTTGCATTTATTGTGCTCACAAAAGATTAGCTGCTGCATGATAACATAGTTTAGACATTTTATCACTCTGGTAAGCAAAGACGAGCACGCTTATTTATGATTAATTCTGAAGTACTGTTGTAATTATCACTATAGAAGACATTTACCATCTAGTAACTGTGTTGAGGAAGAAATGATGGAGGGCTGCTTTACAAATCAGACATCAGATCATGATTTTTATAATTAGCATGGTATAGGGTTTTCTGGGCATGAAATGACATCTTTAATAGATCTAGAAGCAATGAAAGTGAAACGTAATCTTATCCTCTCAAAACCCCGCATAATTGTTTATGTGCTTTCACTACATTTTGACTGTTGCGTTCTCTTCTGTAGTTATCTCATGGCAGCTCTCACGGACATTCAGGAGTCGCAAATAGAGGAGGTATAAGTGTTGTAGGAAATCCTGGATTTAGTAGTAGCACAAATGCAGTTGGCGGTTCTATTCCTGGGATTCTGTCTACTTCTGCTGCTATTGGTAATCGAAATGCTGTTCCAGGATTGGGTGTATCCCCAATTTTGGGAAATGCAGGTCCTCGGATCACAAGTTCAATGGGAAATATGGTAAGTGGAGGCAACATAGGAAGGAGTATAACTACTGGCGGGGGTTTGTCATTACCTGGTCTTGCTTCTCGTCTAAACCTTGGTGCGAATAGTGGATCTGGAAGCTTAACTGTGCAGGGACAAAACCGTTTAATGAGTGGTGTGCTTCCACAAGGTACAATCCCAATCCCTTGAATTTGTGCACAAAATACCTATTTTATGAGGCTATATTGAATGGAAATGCATTCATTACTATGTTTTAGTTAAAAATGTTCTATGCTACTTTTTCGTATATGACATTTTCTTGCTTCAGGATCTCAACAGGTTATTTCTATGTTAAGTAATTCTTATCCAAGTGCTGGAGGTCCACTTTCCCAAAACCACATACAGAATGTGAATAGTCTGAATTCTCTAGGGATGTTGAATGATGTGAACTCCAGTGACAATTCCCCTTTTGACATCAATGATTTTCCTCAGTTGACAAGTCGTCCAAGTTCTGCAGGAGGGCCTCAAGGACAATTGAGTTAGTAACTAGACATTGTTGGTTTTGTTTGTTTTTTTTTTTCTTTTTCTCTCTTCGCCAATTTTGATTGTTAGAAATGTCATGTAATTGTTTCAGGTTCCCTGAGAAAGCAGGGCCTTAGTCCTATTGTTCAACAAAACCAAGAGTTTAGCATTCAGAGTGAAGACTTTCCAGCATTATCTAGATTTAAAGGTGCAAATCCCTTCTTTGCTTCTACTAGGTTTCATTCATGTAAATCATAAGCCAAAACTTTGTTTACTGCTCTCTACCCTATTCTTTTTAAGACTAAATACAACAATTTTGGATAACTGTTGTTGGCAATTATCTCAGTTGACCATGAGCAATAGCTGAATGGATTTAGTAGAATTTCAGATTTCGTTTTTCAAGTTTTCCCTTGCAATTATTAAGCTCAAGATCATCTTCATGGAGAGTTCTATTTTTCTGTCATTTGTTTGGATTTTAAATTCATAGCACGTAGTCTTGCATACTTTGAATATGAAACAGAACACTTTCCATCATTGATTATAGTTCTAGATCTTGTGCAGGTGGCAATGTTGATTATGGCATGGACATTCATCAGAAAGATCAACATGAAAATTCTGTGCCTATCATGCAGTCTCAGCAGTTCTCTGTGGGAACTCCTACTCTCTCATCTGCTGACTATCCTCATTTGGTGATGTGCTGCTTAACAACTTTTCCCTTGTTTTGATCTTCAGATTGGGAGATCTGCTGGATTTAACCTAGGGAGCACATACTCACATCGACCCCAGCAGCAACAGCAACATTCTCCTGCAGTCAGCAACAGCACGGTGTCCTTTCCGCCTGCTAATAATCAGGATCTCCTCCATTTACATGGATCAGATATATTTCCATCTTCACATGCTGCATCCTATCACCAGCAGGTGTGCAATTCTATTAATGCAATTCGAAAGGAAGTAAATATTTTTACCTTGCAGGCATAATCAAACTGTTCCTTTACTTACATATTTCCATTCTTGGTGTTTTATCAACTGAAATACAGTCTCAACCTTTTATTCTCAAGTATTAAAAAATACTCGATGGGTTTAAATGTTTCGTAGATCAATCAGTTGCCTGTATGTCTTAATGTCTTCCCCATTGAATTTTTTCAATATCAACATTTCATTTTCATATTCAGTCTAGTGGGCCTCCTGGTATTGGTTTAAGACCTCTGAGCTCTCCTAACTCAGTGTCTGGAATGGGTTATGACCAACTTATTCAGCAATATCAGCAGCATCACAGTCAACCGCAGTTCCGGTTGCAACATATGTCTGGTGTTAGCCAATCATTTAGAGATCAAGGGATGAAGTCTATGCAGGCAGCTCAATCTTCTCCTGACCCATTCGGTTTACTTGGTTTGTTAAGTGTAATAAGGTTGAGTGATCCTGATCTTGCATCCCTTGCGCTCGGGATTGATTTGACCACGTTAGGATTAAATTTGAATTCAGCAGATAACCTTCACAAGACTTTTGGTTCCCCGTGGTCTGATGAGCCTGCTAAGGGTGATCCAGATTTCAATGTACCTCAGTGTTATCTTATTAAACCACCACCTTCTCTGCATGTGAGTCTCTTCCCCTTTCCTCTCCCAGTCGACCTGCCTGCATTTTTTATTTTTCTGAACCGATCATTGTTTTGGTTGACTACAGCAAGGATACTTCTCAAAATTCACTTTGGAAACGCTGTTTTATATATTTTTCAGGTGTGGTATATTTAAATAATTTGAACGTATTAATTTTGTTATCTTAATATATATTATTCTGATCTGTCTTGTTCTTCAGCATGCCCAAAGATGAAGCTCAGTTGTATGCTGCAAATGAACTGTAAGCTCTTATTATATACTTACTGTGGCGTTTGTTATTTTCACCAAAGTTATATAAAAAGATAGTTATGCGTAGAATTTCCCCTAAGGGCGATGTTGCCAACATTTTTTTGTTTGGTAGTTATAATAGAGGCTGGTTTTATCACAAAGAACATCGATTCTGGTTCATTCGGGTCTCTAATATGGAACCGCTTGTGAAAACTAGCTCGTACGAGAGAGGATCTTATCTCTGTTTTGACCCTCACACATTTGAAACTGTCCGCAAGGTTTGGAGTTTATCTATATTTATATCTTTCCATTGAAATGAGTTAATAATAAATAGACCCACCCATTGCTGATGTTACGTCAACTGTGCTCAGGATAATTTTGTGCTTCACTACGAGATGGTGGAAAAGAGACCAGCTCTACCGCAACATTAGCCATTCTCTTTTTCCTTTTTATTAAATGTAAAAAGGTAATTTGTGGATTTTTGTGTTATTAGCCATAGTTGTGTTTGTAGAAGTAATATTCTGTTAATTTGATAATTTTATATCCATCCATTATGATGTGGGGGCCCCCTTGTTATTGTAATGAGCCGTTTTTGCTTCCCGGAAAAGGACAACTGTAACGAGGCATATGTTTGATCACCCGTCGTTCTACATGATGATATATTTGGTTATTAGCTTAGTTTAGTTTGTTGAACTTTATCATATTAATAATAATACCCAATTGATTAAATACTTTACTGTTGTGATTATGTGGTTATGGGTTTGGATTCACTTCAATATGTATATTCTCACCACTACTCCACAAATCCCATTATGGTTTCTGCATTAAATTAATTTTATTTCTAGTTATTTTCATAATTCTACTTTTCTTTATTATTTCTTAAGAAAGGTTAGAGTCATCGTGATAGAATTTTTTTATGAGATGTATTTGATAGAAAAATAATAATTATTAGTTGAAGAAAGATTAAAAGAAAAAGTGAATTTTCTTATATAAATGACAACAAAATTTTAAAACTAGTATATCGTAAACTTTTAAATTAAATCATACTGTAATAAGAACTAAAATTAAAAATCTTATGATCGATAATTAATTTTAATTAATATGCCCTTGCCGTGTTCTTTTGATAAATTTTAAATTAAATCGTAATAATAACTAAAATTAAAAATCTTATGATCCATAAATAATTTTAATTAATATGCCCTGACTTGTACTTTTGACAAGTCTCGCTCGAATTAAATTTTAAATTAAATCGTACTAAAATTAAAAATCTTATGATCGATAAATAATTTTAATTAATATGTCTGTCCTGTTGACAAGTCTTAGGTTCCCATTAGTTCTTATTGATTAACTTTAATTAAAAATATTTAATTTTTTAATATTCTCGTTCTAAAGTATGATCTTCAATACTATAGAATTGTTAATTTATTTCTTTCTTGATAATTAAAAAAATACAACAAATAAATATGATTTAAATTAATAATTTTAACATAATTCAATTTTTTAAAATCAAAATCAAAATTTTAACATTTATTTCGTTTAATAATATTTAAGAGTGAAAAAAAATTAAAATTCTATTTTTTAATTGAATTAAAAAAAGGGAAGTCTAATTAGTATTATAATTTTTTTTAAAGAGAATTAATTTAAAATTAATTGTAGTAATTTGGAGATTTATGAGAATCTAACGTTATTATTACAGAACAAATAAAAAGAGAGGGAAACTGTTTTGGTGGGTAAAGTTTCCGACTTTCTCTGTGATTCTCTTTCCCTCTCTCTTCCATTGGATTTAGGGCACACGAACACAATCTTTGATACTCAACCACACATCTCTCCGATCATTCTTCAGGTACTTTTTCATCTCTGATTCCTTTGATACAAACCAATTCCTTTCCATTTGTCATGAATTCGATCTCCGATCTTCTCTCATTCTCATATCTTCCATATCCCTTCTTCTTCGTCCTCACCGTTCTTCATTTATTCTGTTCATCTATCAATTTCCATCCATTCTAGGGTTCCACCACATTCTTCAAAAGTTCGTGTTGTTTCTTGTTCTACTCTGAAGGATTCTTTAGTCCGAAGTAGTGTTGAAACTGCTTTTGGGCTAGAAGAATCAGTGCAGAAACACTGCTGCATTTCTTNCCTTAGTCCTATTGTTCAACAAAACCAAGAGTTTAGCATTCAGAGTGAAGACTTTCCAGCATTATCTAGATTTAAAGGTGCAAATCCCTTCTTTGCTTCTACTAGGTTTCATTCATGTAAATCATAAGCCAAAACTTTGTTTACTGCTCTCTACCCTATTCTTTTTAAGACTAAATACAACAATTTTGGATAACTGTTGTTGGCAATTATCTCAGTTGACCATGAGCAATAGCTGAATGGATTTAGTAGAATTTCAGATTTCGTTTTTCAAGTTTTCCCTTGCAATTATTAAGCTCAAGATCATCTTCATGGAGAGTTCTATTTTTCTGTCATTTGTTTGGATTTTAAATTCATAGCACGTAGTCTTGCATACTTTGAATATGAAACAGAACACTTTCCATCATTGATTATAGTTCTAGATCTTGTGCAGGTGGCAATGTTGATTATGGCATGGACATTCATCAGAAAGATCAACATGAAAATTCTGTGCCTATCATGCAGTCTCAGCAGTTCTCTGTGGGAACTCCTACTCTCTCATCTGCTGACTATCCTCATTTGGTGATGTGCTGCTTAACAACTTTTCCCTTGTTTTGATCTTCAGATTGGGAGATCTGCTGGATTTAACCTAGGGAGCACATACTCACATCGACCCCAGCAGCAACAGCAACATTCTCCTGCAGTCAGCAACAGCACGGTGTCCTTTCCGCCTGCTAATAATCAGGATCTCCTCCATTTACATGGATCAGATATATTTCCATCTTCACATGCTGCATCCTATCACCAGCAGGTGTGCAATTCTATTAATGCAATTCGAAAGGAAGTAAATATTTTTACCTTGCAGGCATAATCAAACTGTTCCTTTACTTACATATTTCCATTCTTGGTGTTTTATCAACTGAAATACAGTCTCAACCTTTTATTCTCAAGTATTAAAAAATACTCGATGGGTTTAAATGTTTCGTAGATCAATCAGTTGCCTGTATGTCTTAATGTCTTCCCCATTGAATTTTTTCAATATCAACATTTCATTTTCATATTCAGTCTAGTGGGCCTCCTGGTATTGGTTTAAGACCTCTGAGCTCTCCTAACTCAGTGTCTGGAATGGGTTATGACCAACTTATTCAGCAATATCAGCAGCATCACAGTCAACCGCAGTTCCGGTTGCAACATATGTCTGGTGTTAGCCAATCATTTAGAGATCAAGGGATGAAGTCTATGCAGGCAGCTCAATCTTCTCCTGACCCATTCGGTTTACTTGGTTTGTTAAGTGTAATAAGGTTGAGTGATCCTGATCTTGCATCCCTTGCGCTCGGGATTGATTTGACCACGTTAGGATTAAATTTGAATTCAGCAGATAACCTTCACAAGACTTTTGGTTCCCCGTGGTCTGATGAGCCTGCTAAGGGTGATCCAGATTTCAATGTACCTCAGTGTTATCTTATTAAACCACCACCTTCTCTGCATGTGAGTCTCTTCCCCTTTCCTCTCCCAGTCGACCTGCCTGCATTTTTTATTTTTCTGAACCGATCATTGTTTTGGTTGACTACAGCAAGGATACTTCTCAAAATTCACTTTGGAAACGCTGTTTTATATATTTTTCAGGTGTGGTATATTTAAATAATTTGAACGTATTAATTTTGTTATCTTAATATATATTATTCTGATCTGTCTTGTTCTTCAGCATGCCCAAAGATGAAGCTCAGTTGTATGCTGCAAATGAACTGTAAGCTCTTATTATATACTTACTGTGGCGTTTGTTATTTTCACCAAAGTTATATAAAAAGATAGTTATGCGTAGAATTTCCCCTAAGGGCGATGTTGCCAACATTTTTTTGTTTGGTAGTTATAATAGAGGCTGGTTTTATCACAAAGAACATCGATTCTGGTTCATTCGGGTCTCTAATATGGAACCGCTTGTGAAAACTAGCTCGTACGAGAGAGGATCTTATCTCTGTTTTGACCCTCACACATTTGAAACTGTCCGCAAGGTTTGGAGTTTATCTATATTTATATCTTTCCATTGAAATGAGTTAATAATAAATAGACCCACCCATTGCTGATGTTACGTCAACTGTGCTCAGGATAATTTTGTGCTTCACTACGAGATGGTGGAAAAGAGACCAGCTCTACCGCAACATTAGCCATTCTCTTTTTCCTTTTTATTAAATGTAAAAAGGTAATTTGTGGATTTTTGTGTTATTAGCCATAGTTGTGTTTGTAGAAGTAATATTCTGTTAATTTGATAATTTTATATCCATCCATTATGATGTGGGGGCCCCCTTGTTATTGTAATGAGCCGTTTTTGCTTCCCGGAAAAGGACAACTGTAACGAGGCATATGTTTGATCACCCGTCGTTCTACATGATGATATATTTGGTTATTAGCTTAGTTTAGTTTGTTGAACTTTATCATATTAATAATAATACCCAATTGATTAAATACTTTACTGTTGTGATTATGTGGTTATGGGTTTGGATTCACTTCAATATGTATATTCTCACCACTACTCCACAAATCCCATTATGGTTTCTGCATTAAATTAATTTTATTTCTAGTTATTTTCATAATTCTACTTTTCTTTATTATTTCTTAAGAAAGGTTAGAGTCATCGTGATAGAATTTTTTTATGAGATGTATTTGATAGAAAAATAATAATTATTAGTTGAAGAAAGATTAAAAGAAAAAGTGAATTTTCTTATATAAATGACAACAAAATTTTAAAACTAGTATATCGTAAACTTTTAAATTAAATCATACTGTAATAAGAACTAAAATTAAAAATCTTATGATCGATAATTAATTTTAATTAATATGCCCTTGCCGTGTTCTTTTGATAAATTTTAAATTAAATCGTAATAATAACTAAAATTAAAAATCTTATGATCCATAAATAATTTTAATTAATATGCCCTGACTTGTACTTTTGACAAGTCTCGCTNAGGCATAATCAAACTGTTCCTTTACTTACATATTTCCATTCTTGGTGTTTTATCAACTGAAATACAGTCTCAACCTTTTATTCTCAAGTATTAAAAAATACTCGATGGGTTTAAATGTTTCGTAGATCAATCAGTTGCCTGTATGTCTTAATGTCTTCCCCATTGAATTTTTTCAATATCAACATTTCATTTTCATATTCAGTCTAGTGGGCCTCCTGGTATTGGTTTAAGACCTCTGAGCTCTCCTAACTCAGTGTCTGGAATGGGTTATGACCAACTTATTCAGCAATATCAGCAGCATCACAGTCAACCGCAGTTCCGGTTGCAACATATGTCTGGTGTTAGCCAATCATTTAGAGATCAAGGGATGAAGTCTATGCAGGCAGCTCAATCTTCTCCTGACCCATTCGGTTTACTTGGTTTGTTAAGTGTAATAAGGTTGAGTGATCCTGATCTTGCATCCCTTGCGCTCGGGATTGATTTGACCACGTTAGGATTAAATTTGAATTCAGCAGATAACCTTCACAAGACTTTTGGTTCCCCGTGGTCTGATGAGCCTGCTAAGGGTGATCCAGATTTCAATGTACCTCAGTGTTATCTTATTAAACCACCACCTTCTCTGCATGTGAGTCTCTTCCCCTTTCCTCTCCCAGTCGACCTGCCTGCATTTTTTATTTTTCTGAACCGATCATTGTTTTGGTTGACTACAGCAAGGAT
Source organism: Cucurbita pepo subsp. pepo (assembly GCF_002806865.2). Classification (NCBI taxonomy): domain Eukaryota; kingdom Viridiplantae; phylum Streptophyta; class Magnoliopsida; order Cucurbitales; family Cucurbitaceae; genus Cucurbita; species Cucurbita pepo. The sequence continues at coordinate 5,860,793 of NC_036642.1, forward strand.
ACTTCTCAAAATTCACTTTGGAAACGCTGTTTTATATATTTTTCAGGTGTGGTATATTTAAATAATTTGAACGTATTAATTTTGTTATCTTAATATATATTATTCTGATCTGTCTTGTTCTTCAGCATGCCCAAAGATGAAGCTCAGTTGTATGCTGCAAATGAACTGTAAGCTCTTATTATATACTTACTGTGGCGTTTGTTATTTTCACCAAAGTTATATAAAAAGATAGTTATGCGTAGAATTTCCCCTAAGGGCGATGTTGCCAACATTTTTTTGTTTGGTAGTTATAATAGAGGCTGGTTTTATCACAAAGAACATCGATTCTGGTTCATTCGGGTCTCTAATATGGAACCGCTTGTGAAAACTAGCTCGTACGAGAGAGGATCTTATCTCTGTTTTGACCCTCACACATTTGAAACTGTCCGCAAGGTTTGGAGTTTATCTATATTTATATCTTTCCATTGAAATGAGTTAATAATAAATAGACCCACCCATTGCTGATGTTACGTCAACTGTGCTCAGGATAATTTTGTGCTTCACTACGAGATGGTGGAAAAGAGACCAGCTCTACCGCAACATTAGCCATTCTCTTTTTCCTTTTTATTAAATGTAAAAAGGTAATTTGTGGATTTTTGTGTTATTAGCCATAGTTGTGTTTGTAGAAGTAATATTCTGTTAATTTGATAATTTTATATCCATCCATTATGATGTGGGGGCCCCCTTGTTATTGTAATGAGCCGTTTTTGCTTCCCGGAAAAGGACAACTGTAACGAGGCATATGTTTGATCACCCGTCGTTCTACATGATGATATATTTGGTTATTAGCTTAGTTTAGTTTGTTGAACTTTATCATATTAATAATAATACCCAATTGATTAAATACTTTACTGTTGTGATTATGTGGTTATGGGTTTGGATTCACTTCAATATGTATATTCTCACCACTACTCCACAAATCCCATTATGGTTTCTGCATTAAATTAATTTTATTTCTAGTTATTTTCATAATTCTACTTTTCTTTATTATTTCTTAAGAAAGGTTAGAGTCATCGTGATAGAATTTTTTTATGAGATGTATTTGATAGAAAAATAATAATTATTAGTTGAAGAAAGATTAAAAGAAAAAGTGAATTTTCTTATATAAATGACAACAAAATTTTAAAACTAGTATATCGTAAACTTTTAAATTAAATCATACTGTAATAAGAACTAAAATTAAAAATCTTATGATCGATAATTAATTTTAATTAATATGCCCTTGCCGTGTTCTTTTGATAAATTTTAAATTAAATCGTAATAATAACTAAAATTAAAAATCTTATGATCCATAAATAATTTTAATTAATATGCCCTGACTTGTACTTTTGACAAGTCTCGCTCGAATTAAATTTTAAATTAAATCGTACTAAAATTAAAAATCTTATGATCGATAAATAATTTTAATTAATATGTCTGTCCTGTTGACAAGTCTTAGGTTCCCATTAGTTCTTATTGATTAACTTTAATTAAAAATATTTAATTTTTTAATATTCTCGTTCTAAAGTATGATCTTCAATACTATAGAATTGTTAATTTATTTCTTTCTTGATAATTAAAAAAATACAACAAATAAATATGATTTAAATTAATAATTTTAACATAATTCAATTTTTTAAAATCAAAATCAAAATTTTAACATTTATTTCGTTTAATAATATTTAAGAGTGAAAAAAAATTAAAATTCTATTTTTTAATTGAATTAAAAAAAGGGAAGTCTAATTAGTATTATAATTTTTTTTAAAGAGAATTAATTTAAAATTAATTGTAGTAATTTGGAGATTTATGAGAATCTAACGTTATTATTACAGAACAAATAAAAAGAGAGGGAAACTGTTTTGGTGGGTAAAGTTTCCGACTTTCTCTGTGATTCTCTTTCCCTCTCTCTTCCATTGGATTTAGGGCACACGAACACAATCTTTGATACTCAACCACACATCTCTCCGATCATTCTTCAGGTACTTTTTCATCTCTGATTCCTTTGATACAAACCAATTCCTTTCCATTTGTCATGAATTCGATCTCCGATCTTCTCTCATTCTCATATCTTCCATATCCCTTCTTCTTCGTCCTCACCGTTCTT
>NC_036642.1:5863236-5867720 GCF_002806865.2 Cucurbita pepo subsp. pepo
TTTTTTTTTTTTTTTTTTTTTTTTTTTTTTTTTGATATATCTATATCTAGAACTCCCCGTAGTTCTCTTGGAGCTCCTGAATATGCTACTATTAACTTATAAATTTGTTTATGGAAAATTCTCAAGATCATCCATGTCGCAGGCCGCTTCAGGCTTGCAATTCTTGTAGAGCTACTGATACACATCCTATGGCTTCGAGTCAGTCTCATGTTACTTTTAGTAGTTCAACAGGCCTTCATTCAGGTTAAACCTATGGGTTTCTTATGGAGGTTTGGTTCTAATACTTTTCATTTAGATTCCACTTCTCTCGCTTGACAGTTTTAGAAGCTGCCTGTACTCCAGTGACTGAAATTGAATGTGAGATGACAAAAAGATACTCAGTTCTAAAACCGGCCTTGGACTTGTAATTGTCCTTTTGAGTCTACAAGGGAATGGTAATATGTCTGGAGTATATCCGTACTCCTTGGTATACCTATTATAGGCCCTGCAGCCGCATTGGGTTTATTTTTGGTGTTTTTACCTTACTTCTGAGCTAACTCTTAAATATACTTTTATTTTCAAACAGCTTCTCTATCTTCTGGCTCCCCAAAGACTGGAACAGCAGTTGTTTTTGACGAAGGAATGAAATTTGCCTAATTCTTTTTACGCCTACCTCATGCCATGTCGGGTTTACTTAATGTATTGTCAGCTATCTATGTATCTATTTGTCTATGATTGGATTGGGACGTGTATGGAGTTGAGTTGCAGATAAAAAAAATTACAAATGCTTTCATTTCTTATCTGGTTCTGTGCAGTACTCATTGACCCTCACGTATAGATTGGGGACCTTGTAGGAGAAATTCCAAATCTTGGGGTGTGCGTGTGTGTTGTTTTTCCATTTTTTGTTTTTTTTGTTTTTTTTTTGTTTTGTTTTGTTTTGTTTTTTTTTAATTTAATTTAAACTTCATATAGGATTTTCATTGTAATTCGTTCAAGATTTTCATAGTATCCTTCTTTGTTGGGCTCTCTTTTTGTATGCCCTTGTATTTTTTCATTCTTTTTCAATGAAAGTTTGGTTTCATCTAAAAAAGGTGGTTCAATATTTTCTGTTGGATACAAATGTCATTCTTTTTATTGTCGAGATTCCATTTTAATTGAATTCCTAATTCTTATTAGATTTCCGACTGATCTTGGTTGATTTAATCTTATGTTTATAACTATCTGCCACATAAGCACGTGCGTTTGATGTTTTAGCTTGTTTTGACGTAGTAGTCTGTTTTATGTGCTGCTCTATTCCTTGTAGTAAATGATTTATCATCCTCACGTTTTATGTTGATGCATTATAATTCTACTGTAAAATTGTGTGTCAAGTTTAAAATTGCTCATGAAAACATGGTTTACTTATTGCCAAAGCTTTTGTTATTTGCAGTCATCTCTTAATGGATCGGCTTCAAATATCCCAGATGGTGCTGGGCGATCTTTTGCTACCTCATTTTCTAGTCAGTCTGGTGCAGCTTCCCCTGTTTTTCATCACTCTGGTGGGTGCATATTCCTGGAGTCTCTGTAGTTAGTTTTCTTTCAAATTTATGAAACTTAGAGGTCTCAATTTTCAGGAACCATTCAAGGGTTGCATAACATTCATGGAAGCTTCAATATTCAGAACATGTCAGGTGCACTAACTTCAAGAAATTCAACAATAAATAATGTTCCATCTGGTGGGGTGCAGCAACCTACTGGTACACTTTCCAGTGGGCGTTTTGCATCAAACAACCTTCCTGTTGCTCTCTCTCAGGTATTTTTCCAAGTGCAGGCTATTTATTCATAATTCAATATCATCTTTATTAATTGAGATCCTGAGCATGAGTTTTCTCTGAAGTTTTTTTGAGTCAAGTTTATGGTGCTCAACAAGAATTAGCCGTTTATGAAATTTTTTCTATATGATCACTCTGCCTAGCAAATACAATTATTGTTGTAAAAGAAATTGACCAGTTAATAGCTTTGTCGATGAAGGAATGATTGAGAGTTACATAGCGAATAGGATATCGAATCGTAGTGTTTATGATTTGACTTGATATTGGACTTTTTTGAGCTTGAAGTTTATATTTAACTATGACTTGATATTGGACTTTTTTTAGTTCATAGCTTTGCCTTTTTTTTTATTTACGAACTCTTGTAATTGTTTATGTGCTTTCACTCCATTTTTACTGTTTTCTTTTCTTCTTTAGTTGTCTCACAGCAGCTCTCACGGGCACTCAGGAGTTGCAAATAGAGGAGGTATGAGTGTTGTAGGAAATCCTGGATTTAGTAGCAGCACAAATGCAGTTGGTGGTTCTATTCCTGGGATTCTGTCCAGTTCTGCCGGTATTGGTAATCGAAATGCTGTTCCAGGGTTGGGTGGATCTCCAATTTTGGGAAATGTAGGTCCTCGGCTCACTAGTTCAATGGGAAATATGGTAAGTGGAGGCAACATAGGAAGAAGTATAACTACTGGCGGGGGATTGTCATTACCTGGTCTTGCTTCTCGTCTTAACCTTGGTGCAAATAATGGATCTGGAAGTTTATCTGTACAAGGACAAAACCGTTTAATGAGTGGTGCCCTTCCACAAGGTATAATCCCTTGAATTTCTGTATGAATGCTTTTGTAATTATTTTTAGTAATATTATATCCTCCCTTTTGTACTACTTCTCTAAAATAAAAGGAGCATATTGGAAATGAATCATTTTGTTTTGTTTGTTAGAGTGATGTGCGACATGTGGAATCTATTTACTCATTTTACTTTGTTTTCTAATTCTATTTTATTCTATGTTCTTATTTATGTGTTATTATTATTATCAATATTTAAAATTTTACATAAGAAACTAGAGAACTTTATTGAACTGCCAAGCAACAAAAAACAAGGGAGATACCCCTGCTCAGCCAATGGTTACAAAATAGAAGTGCAATTTGCAGAAATATGCACAAAATGCTACAAAATTTATGTGTGATGTATATGTTATTTATGATATAGTTGTGCTTGTTTACTTTAGTCTGATTAATATTTTAGTTCTTATGCTATACTGACCAAATAATGGAAATGCATTCATTACTATGCTTGTATTTATATATGTATATATGTGTGTATATATATATGTGTATGTATGTATGTATGTGCTACCTTGTATACAAGGGTTCGTTGCTATTTTGACGTAGATGACATTTCTTGCTTCAGGATCTCAACAGGTCATTTCTATGTTGGGTAATTCTTATCCTAGTGCTGGAGGTCCCCTTTCCCAAAACCACGTGCAGAGTGTGAATAGTCTGAACTCTCTGGGGATGTTGAATGATGTGATCTCTAATGACAATTCTCCTTTTGATATCAACGATTTCCCTCAGTTGAGTAGTCGTCCAAGTTCTGCAGGAGGTTCTCAAGGACAATTAAGTTAGTAACTAGACATTGATGAATTTTTTTTAATAAATAATTTCAGTTATTATTATTGTTATTATTGTATATCTCTGCACCAATTTTGACCATTGTAACTTGTCATCGTTGATTTTTAATTTTTTAATAAATAAAATTTAGTTTATTATTATTATTAATTATTTACTTCTAATTTTTTCTCTGCACCAATTTTGACCATTAGAAATGTCATGGAAACATTTCAGGTTCGCTTAGAAAACAAGGTCTTAGTCCTATTGCCCAACAAAACCATGAGTTCAGCATTCAGAATGAAGACTTTCCAGCGTTACCTAGATTTAAAGGTGCAAATCCCTTCTTTGTTTCCAGTCGGATGCATTCATGTAACTCATAAGACATAGCTTCGGTTTTTTCCTCTAATTTTTTTCAAGAATAAGTACAGTAACTTTGGAAAACTATCGCTTGTAAATATCCTAGCTGACCATGGTAGTTATAGCTGAAAAGATTAAATAGAATTTCAAATTCATTATTCAAGTAGGCAATTGCAATTATTAAGCTCAGGTGCTACTTGGTGACTTCTGACTTGTTTTTCTTTTTTCAGCTTGAATTATCAATTCAACTCATCATAACATACACTAACCTTTTGCGTACTTTGGATTTAAAACACTTTCTTTTATTGATTATAGTTCTAGATCTTGTGCAGGTGGCAATGCTGATTATGGGATGGATATTCATCAGACAGACCAACATGAAAATTCTATGCCTATGATGCAGTCTCAGCAGTTCTCTGTAGGCACTCTTTTGCTCTCTTCTCTGCTGACTATCTCATATGGTCATGGGCGGGCTAGTGATCATTGTTAACATTTCTGTTTTGGTCTTCAGATTGGAAGGTCTGCTGGATTTAACTTGGGGAGCACATATTCACATCGACCCCAGCAGCAGCAACAGCATTCTCCTGCAGTTAGTAACAGCACGGTCTCCTTTTCGCCTGCAAACAATCAGGATCTTCTTCATTTACATGGTTCTGATATGTTCCCATCTTCACATGCTGCATCCTATCACCAGCAGGTGTGCATTTTTATCACTGTGAATGAAGATTCCCCCCCCCCC
>NC_036642.1:5867963-5870445 GCF_002806865.2 Cucurbita pepo subsp. pepo
CCCCCCCCCTTGCATCGAAGTTTTCACTTTGCAGGCATCAGGAATTGACCAATATATTTTTATTCTTGGTGTCTTTATTAACTTGAAAGCCAATCATTCCCATGTATTATATGAATTGAACGGGTGTAAATGTTTTGTAGATCAATTATAGCCTATGTCTTAAATCTCTTTTCCAATGAAGTTTTTCAACATCAACATGCCTTTGTTTTTCTTCAGTCTATTGGGCCTCCTGGTATTGGTTTAAGACCTCTGAGCTCTCCTAGTTCGGGTTCTGGAATGGGTTATGACCAACTTATCCAGCAATATCAGCAGCATCACGGTCAATCTCAGTTCCGATTGCAACCTTTGTCTGGTGTTAGCCAGTCATTTAGAGATCAGGGCTTGAAATCTATGCAGTCAGCTCAATCTTCTCCTGATCCATTCGGTTTACTTGGTTTGTTAAGTGTAATAAGGTTGAGTGATCCTGATCTTGCATCCCTTGCGCTCGGGATTGATTTGACCACGTTAGGATTAAATTTGAATTCATCAGATAACCTTCACAAGACTTTTGGCTCCCCTTGGTCTGATGAGCCTGCTAAGGGTGATCCAGATTTCAATGTACCTCAGTGTTATCTTATTAAACCACCACCTACGCTCCATGTAAGGTTCTTTACCTTTTACATCCTCCTCCTAGTCTATGTGAAACTTTCAACAGGTTCTTCTCAACTAATAATTTTTTTGTTAACTGCAGCAGGGATACTTCTCAAAATTTACTCTTGAGACACTTTTTTATATATTTTTTAGGTACGGTATATAAATACTTCAACGCTCTTTTTCTCCTTTTTTTTAACTTCTCTTATATAATTCTGCTCTGTCTTGTCCTGCAGCATGCCAAAAGATGAAGCTCAGTTGTATGCGTCAAATGAACTGTAAGTCTTATTATTGACTCTGTGCAGTTTGTTATTTTGACCATAAGTAATTTATGGGCGTAACTTAAGCTTGGACCAACCTTTTTTTGTATAGTTATAATAGAGGCTGGTTTTATCACAAAGAACAACGTTTCTGGTTCATTCGGGTCTCTAACATGGAACCACTTGTGAAGACGAACACTTACGAGAGAGGATCGTACCTCTGTTTCGACCCCCAAACATTTGAAACCGTCCGCAAGGTTTGTACTTTGTCAATACTTTTCATTGAAACGACCTATACCACTGCTGCCCTGTATTCCCATTGTGCTCATGTTGCGTCCATTGGCTTCAGGATAATTTTGTTCTTCACTACGAGATGGTAGAAAAGAGACCAGCTCTACCACAACATTAATTTTTGTTTTTAATAAAAAAATGTAAAGGTAATTCGTGGATTCTTCACATGTAAGCCTTAGTTCTATTTGTAGAATTAATAGTTTGTAATTTGGTAAGCGTAATTGATCATGTAGGCCCTTGTAATTGTAATAAGCCGATTTATTGGGTTTCTTCTCTGCTGTGTTTTACAAGATACACTAGCTTAGCTTGAACATCGTTTATCTTATGAAGAGCTGTCACATAATTTCTATATTGATTTTAAAAATGAGTCCAGCATAGCATTTCTAGAACTGATGCTCCTTAATTCCAATGAACTAGGACCCTGCTGTTGCTCGTTTGAACAACCACCTGCCAATCAATGTAAGTCCATTCTTCTACCAATCAATGAAGTGGTAGATTTGTAACAAATTTAAATATTTTGAAAGTTTTCGATTTTACATCTAATAGATTTATGAATTATAAAATAATTTAAAACTTTCCAGAACTAAATTTGTTACTGTGCAAGTTGAGGATCTGAGTCGTCGGAGACATGGATGTGGACGGAGAAGACTTTTCCTTTCTCCACCCTGCCTCGTGAATGTCCCTTTTAAATGTGTCTCAAGATGTGGTTTTATCACTGGCAGCTTGAATGTGTTTGAGATAATGTTACATTTTCGACATATAGTCTAACATCGTTGACCGGTTTAGGGTTCACTACACATGCAGCAGATGGTCGAGCTTTGAGCCTCGTTTAAGTTAATAACACAGGAAATGAAAGAAAATGGACAGTGAAAACCAAGGCACCCTACTACAGAACACTGTAAATAAGGGTTAGCCCACACAACAGAGAATTCAAAGTCATTCATATCAACTACGGTACAGATTTACAGGTTAGATTATAAAGGCAGAGCAGGAAGCAGGAAGCAGGAAGCAGGAGGCAGGAGCAGCCATGGCAGCCTATGATATCACTGTCAGGTGCCCATATTCATCACCCATATGCATTAATCTTACATCATATATCCATATGATATCAGGTGCCCATATTCATCACCCATATGATATCACTGGTTTAATAATGTTTTACTATCATTTATTTTTTTCTTGATTTAATAATAATGTTTTACCTTTTATCATTATATAATAGCAACATTTTTTCTTAGGGTTCATGATCGAAAATGGTGAAAATGGTGCAATCATCGCCTTAAAAAAAAAAAAAAAAAAAA
>NC_036642.1:5870452-5895853 GCF_002806865.2 Cucurbita pepo subsp. pepo
AAAAAAAAAAAAAAAAAAAGAAGTATACAACAATTTATTTTCATATTGCATACATGTTCTTGAACTCATTGTTAAGAATCTCAGTATCAGACATGACAGAGCGGGAACAGGATTTGGATCTGTTCCCCATTGAAGACCTCCTTATGCTCCTCAGATTTGATGCTTCAATTCTATGTTTAACCACCCAATAGCACATTGTCCCCAATGTGGTGGCCATTATGGTGGTTCCGATCAGTGTCACTCCGATCGCCAGCCACCTCTCTCGCTCTCCGACGACCACGAACGACAGCGCCAAGAACGCCACTGATATTAGTACACAGGCTAGCCACATTAGCTTGTTTATAATAGCCATCATCTGCTTCTTGGCTTGGCTTTCAATAACCACAACTGATGTTTGAACTACCACAACTGCTAGAGATAAGAACAGGGCTATTGAATCAAAGATGAAAAATATTATAAAAGGAGCTCTCGACGCGATGTTCGCTTCACCGAGCGAGAAGCCTGGCGGTATGTCGTCAGGATCGTCCACATACTGACCGGGGACTGTAAATATGGCTGCAAATGCCACTGTGGCTATAAGGACAGCAACCACGGTTGTGGAATTTATGGCATTGTTTAGGCCTTCCGAATGCATTTTGTTTAGGCGTTTTTCGATGCCTTGGACTCGTCTTCGTGTTTGTCGAGTGTGTTCGAGTTGGTGATGAACTTCATGCTTTATGTCACTTACGGTTTGCTTCAATTCCCTTGCTGGATTTGTCACTACTGGTTTGATTGCTTTGGCATTCTGCACACCATGCTCTTTTAGAATCAGAGCTATATCGGAGTTCCCGGTGTTCTCCGCCGTGTCGAGGGCAGTCTCTCCCGACCGGTTTATCGCCTTCGTGTTCGTTTCATTGTGCTTGAGAAGCATTTTAACAATCTGCACATTGTACACCAAAAGTAATGTCACGAAAGCTTTCTAACACTAGTTCGTCATACACATACGAACTTTGAATCATTACCTCAGTTCTGCCCTTCCTTGCAGCTATATGCAGGGCAGTATTGCCTTTATTCTCAACCATAATCATAGACCGCGGATCCGCCTTGATCAGCTCCTCAACCACCTCAAGGTTCTGCCCTTTCACTGCCATTTGCAGCGCCGTCTGCCCCTTCTTATCGGTCCTTGTCGCGATGATCGGCTCCGTCGTGATGAGAGCTTTAACGACGTCCACATGTCCATTTCTAGCTGCAGAATGCAAAGGAGTTTTGCCATTGCTTCTAGCAATGGTTGCCAATCCGCTGCCGGCTTCCAGTAGAAAATTCACAATCTCTGTGTGGCCTTGTGCTGCAGCCGTGTGCAGCGCGGTCGTGTTCGATATGTCGACCGTCATCGCCAATTCCGGATGAACCTCCATTAGAACTCTCAAAATCTCTGCAAAAAAACAAACAATTGGGAACTGATTTGATCTTTCCGATTTCGATCAAACAAAGAAAATTGATGAAATTTGATGAGAAATAAAACATACCCAAATAGCCCTGTTTTGTTGCAATGTGAAAAGCATCAAACCCATTTCTTGCTTTGATCTCAGCGTCGGCCAGATCGTAATATTTCAACATTTCTCTTACCATATCCACGTAACCGTACTCGGCGGCGACGTATAAAGCCGTCTCGCCGGAATGATTTTGCTTTGCCAATAATTCCCTCAATTCAATCTCGTCGGCTTTCGTCAGAAGTTCCATCGCCGCCATTAGATTTCCAGCTCTCGCAGCGGTATGCAATGGGGTGTCATCCCTTTTTCCGGTCAATTGCTTCGTCATCTTCTTCCTTGGCAAGCTTTTCTCCGCCGCCCGCGGCGGAGTTCTGGCAGTTTCCAACATCAGAATCGACGATATACTTCTTTCCCCCAATTCCAATCACCAAATTAGGCTCTTTTCTTCCGTTTCTGAAGAACCCAGATCGGAAAATCTCATAGTTCGTCAAAGATTATCACTTTTTTGTTAGAACAAATCAAGCTCTGTTTTTGTTTTGTTCTTCTGTGCTTCGATTGAATCCCATTCCAATCCCCACTTCTGAAAAACGTATCACGAAGAAGCCCAATCAAATTAAACCCAATTCCATCTTCTGTTTACCCTCCAAAAAAGCCTCAAGAAACCCTTTCTTGGAATCAAAATCCCGAAGAAAAATGAAAGAAAAGAAACCCCATTACCTATTTGTGAGGGAAAAAACAGAGGAATCGCCCAAAAACTCTCCGATGATGAACTCACATGGCTATATATACACAGAAAAACACGAAAGCTTTAGCGCCTCATTAATGGCGAAAAGGAAGAAGACGAAGAAATCAAAAAAGGAAACAAGTTCAAATATATATTATTATTATGGAAGAGGAGGAAGACAGCGCACATGTAAGCAACCAATCGAAAAACAACTTCAAAATTTTTGTTTTTCCTTTTAAAAATGTGAATTAAAAGAGACCTTTTAAGATCAAAATCGAAAAGAAAAGGCTTTTGAAAAGTTGGTGATAACGAAGAAGAAGAAGAAGACGAAAGTTGAGAGATTAAAAATTTGTGTAAAGAATCTTAAAATTTTAAATGTTAAATGGGAAAGAAATTAAAGGATGGGATTCAAATGGAGCATCAAAATTAAGAATAATAATTAGGAAATTCTTTATATATATATATATATATATATAAAACACAGAATTAACATAGCCACTCGCCAATAGTTAGCGTGTTAATCACGGGCCATTTGGTCGGTTCTTTAGTTAATAATTATTATGAAAATAAAAAAACATTATAATGATTACCTCTTCCCTTAATATTTTCAAATAATCAACACATTTTTCACAACTCCTCATTTTTCAAACTTTTCTTACCACCAATATGAAAAATCATGGTATGAGATCTTAGACAATATTAGTTATTTATACCCTTTTTAACTTAAAGTTGGTTTAATATTAATATACAAACCTACGAATTTTGATTAATTAAAAGTCAATAAAAACGTTATCTATTATTAAAATGATCATAGGACACCATTATATTATTATTATCATAGGACACCAAATTAAAAGTTAAATCCTAATTTAAATATGTATAAAGTATTAATTGAACGTGAGGAGACAGAGTATGAACAAATAAAAAAGAAGAGGAAAGAAAATAAAATTCTTTTCTTTTCCATATCTATATCCATCCTTTACATATTTATATATGTATCCTCTTTATCTTTACTTGTGTATTTTACTCATCTATAAATAGAGTAAAAAATATATATAGTTTAGTTAGAGGGTATATTTCCAGACATCTTGACGTATCCGCATTTTTCATAATCTATTTTATTAATGAATGTAATAATATCGATTTATACAGATACAAAAGAAAAGTTCTCTATTGATTCAAATACTGTTGGGAGGGATAGAGAAAGGAAAAAAATAAAAACTTTACATAGTACTTTTGNTCCGGAGTAAGCGGGCTTCTAGATGTGGGATTTCGTTAGTGATTCTTTCAGGTCCGTGGCTTGTCACATGAGTTTGAATTTCATATTTCCGTATGTGGAAAGAAGTATAAATATCTTCATATACCAGACGCTCGCTAATTAGTACCGCATCTTCAGAATTGTAACCTTCCCATGGCATATAAGCTACTAATACGTTTTTTCCCAACGCAAGTTCGCCACTAACTGTAGCAGCACCGTCCGCTAAAATTTGCCCTTTTTTAATGCATTTACCCTGGTGAACCTGTAATTTTTACTGCATATAAGTATTTTTGTTAGAACCAGTTCACAAAAATTGAGGTTAACAAGGACCATAATAACATAAAATAAACATTATCTCAACTCAATCAACTGAAATGTATACCTCAACGAAAATTTTATAGAAATTTAGGTCGCAAACTATAGAAATCTAATCTCACCATTTATTGAACTAAAATAAAAACAAAAAAAAAAAAGAAAGAAAAACGAAAAGTGGTTGATCATGACTTGAATGTAAATTCAATTATAATCTTGAATAAAACAAGAGGAGGCGCGTGAGGAATACGAGCACAATCTAGCGAGTAAGTCAACGAGGTAATTAAGCTTGGTGATGAGAAGGAATGAATGGGATCAACTTGTGGGGACACGCGGTTGACTGCGATTGGGCTTCACTAAAACAAACAAATTATCCTTGTTGGCAATTACAATTATAGCTCTAAATTAAAATTTACAAAAGAAAAAAAAAATAATTAATTAAGAATTTGAAATTTATTCTATTTTCTTTTTTATATTTTGAAACATGTACTCCTAATAAAAAAAATTAAAATTAAAATTAAAATTATTATTATTATTATTAAATTTGATAAATATAGCTAATTTTATTGAAAGTAAATAACTNAAAAAAAAAAAAAAAAAAAAAAAAAAAAAAAAAAAAAAAAAAATATATATATATATATATATTCTCCAACTATTGCATATCAGTAAACGCCGTCGTTTTGAAAACCCAAACATAGTATATTGTACTGTATGTAGAATCCGACACAAACTGAAAAAAAGCATGTGGTTTATCCAAACTAATAAAATAAGAGAGAGAGAGAGAGATGAAGAAAAAGATGAATTTCAAGTTCCGACCAACTGTACATATAAAAACAATACAAACCACCAAAACCAACAGAATTGCCATTCAATCAAACCTCTCACACTTTAATATAACATTTTCTATCCTCTCTCTCTCTCTCTCTCCTATAATCCAATAATCTCCAATTCTCATGTTTTTGTCCCATTTAACAAGTTAAACGTTCAATAACATGAAAATTAAGCATTCTTAATTTTGTTATGTTAGATGAACACGACTCTCTACAGTGGTATGATATTGTCCATTTTGAACATAATCCCATGAGAGCTTATGCTCAAAGTGGACAATATCATATCATTGTGGAGAATCGTGTTCATCTAATAAATCCTACCTTATATTGTTAAGTAGGAGCGTTAATCACCTACCTTATAATTGAATTGAATGAAATTATTTCATAATACAAATATTTTTGTTCCATTTTTGTCATTTTTTTTTTGAATACATAACCTTAATATATCAAATTTATTTGATTCTTGAACGAAAGTATATGTCAAATCACAAACTACAAGAATAAAATATAAAAGAAAGCAAATAATAGTGTGCAAATAGAGGGGGTAGCTAGCAAATGGGACCGAAAGTATTAAATACTTGGAAAATAAGGTTAAAAAAGAGAATAGTGGCTACTGAAATTAATGCCAATTATTTATTTATCAAAGTTTTGCATGGATATGTTAGGTATTAAAATATTATGCCCAAAGGATTGATTGCCACAATATCTATATTTGTTACGATTCTGATGGGAAAGGGAACCAAGATGTCACATGGGCTGCCTTTGTGTTTGTTTGTATCCAGGTTACCCAATAATTAATTTAAAATGTTGTATTATTCTCACCAACATTTCGTTTCTCCTATTACTATTAGTTTCTTGTAAATTCTAAATTAAATAAACAAAATAATGATAATAATATTTTCATGCACCCAAAATTAAATTTTCTACAAAAGAGAATCTTCGTCGGAACTCATCACATGTCATCTAACATGAATAAAATGCAATTTATGCTATTAATTCCTATACTTTAAAATCTCTAAATAAAATATACAAGAATTTAATACAACCTTCACTTTCAATTTTGCATACAATAGATTGTAATTTTTAAAAATCATCAAATAAATCAGACCCATTAGGCACAAAATTGAAGGTTAAGAAACATTATATACTAAATTTCAAGATTAAAATCCTATTATACACACATAAATATTAATTTGAAGCTTATAATTCAACCTCAAATCTATTTAGTCATCAAATATTAAAAAATAAACTAATAGAAATAGACAATACAAAAAAGTAAGTCCGAACTTTTTTTAATTAGTAAAGACAAGTTATATTCTATAAAAAGGAACCAAAACAAAAACAGAAACAGAAACAAATGTGATCCTCAATTGGTGCGTTATACACGTAACGCGGAAGGAATCTTTTAAAGGCAACTATCCGCACGTGTGCATGCTTGGTAGTTCTTTGTATTTGGCCCAATTTATCTCACATGAGTGTGGTGCCTTGTCCATGTGGGACCCTCCATGCTCATCGATAAATAGGCATTTTGTAAAATAAACAAATAAGGAAAAGCCAAAAATCTAGTAATGGGTTGTTGACTGTGGACTTTCGCCAATGAATGTAGCTTTGTTATATAACCATTTGTCTAATCTAAGCTCAGTGTGAGAAACCAAACTGCTGCTATTTCCTCCTTCCATCTCAATAGTCAAGGGCCTATTGATTATGATCAATCGAGTTGACATTTATAACACGACTTATTCATATGGGATATTTACGTGGGATGAGGTGAAATTGATCTCATTCAACTCCAGACATAGTCTTGACTCAGGGTGATGATAAATGATGAGCTCAAACAATTGTTGCTATTTCCTCTATCCATCTCAATAGTCAAGGGCCTATCGATTAGATCAATCGAGTTTTGACATCCATCACACGACTTAATAATATGGGATATTTACTGTGGGATGGGGTGAAATTAATGTTTCATCTCCCAGGGTGATGATAAATGATGGCTCAGAGGATAGTCAAATGTTTCCATTTTTTTTCAAGAAGAAAACTTAATCTATCAACAGCTAATCTAGTTTGAGAATCCCTTAAAATAAGCTCAAAGTGCTATGACTACTGTATTGACTGGCATGTTCCCAAAACAAGTTCACAAAAAGACGTTGCTCAAGCATGAAATTTAATATGACGCTGACTAATAATACAGTAAAATATGAGAAAGAAAGATCAAGAATTCAGCAGAACAAGGTACACCAGAAAAAAATATTGAGATATGAGGCATACCTTCGTACTTGGTTTTATCTTTATTGCCTTGCTGCAAGAATCAAAGCGAGATAAAAAGAAGGGTTGATTAGTAAAGTCAAACCCTGCATCACAACATTATCATACTTTCCTTTAAATGGAAGCTAAAATGTTATAAGAAATCTCAAGATAAGCTCACCTTTGGATCCCAAGGCGTCTTTTGATTGTATAAGAAGATCATATGAAAAGGAACTAGAGTAACTTGAAAGTCATCTCTATTGTCGCTATTGGGGTAGAGCCCAACATTAGTTAATGATTGAATCTGCCCTTATTAAACACATAATCTATCATAGAGCATTTGCTTGTAATACTATTTAGGGAAAGCTAATTTATTTGACTAATGTAAACTTTGACGAGATAGGTCTGAGTGGAATCTTTTCTAGTATGTAACTTATGTCATAGTAAATCTGGATGGCTACTCATTGAAGCTTCTGAAAAAAGATCCCTGGTTGCCAGAAATTTGGCTTTAATTGCAAATACATGTTCTCGAATCTATTGTTGGATAAATTCCTCAATCCATGTGAAAAGGCTGAGAACTCTAATGATCAGTAATGAACTTATCGCCCATGGCAGCTTGTAACATCAACTTGTAGAGAAAAAATCCACCATGATGGCAGCCTGGCATTCTGGACGTCATGTTCTCTATATCAATCTGAAACAGGTGAACTCATAAATCTGAAAATCTTAATAAATAAACAAGTAAATAATGTTTAATTGTGCTCATAATTCTTGCGTCTTTCTTTTATAATCCTAGCCAAAAGTTGTGCACTAAGTAATATCTATAATGTGAAAGAGAGACTGTCAAGTTATGATCCTAGCCAAAAGTTATGATCAAGGGAAAGCATCAATATATGCATCTAAATTTCAACAAGAACGATTGAATTGCACCCTATTCTAGCCTAGTACTTTCTAATCCTTGCCTAGAAATGATGCACCAAACCGAACCTTGTTTCTATGTTGTGGCGAACTATTTGAAATTCAACAACTAGCTTTGTAATTTTTTTAGATTTGTCAAGGCGAATGTAGTCTTGATTGAACAATCCTTTTCACGGTTGCATCACTGATGAATTCAACCGTAGCCTTTTTGGGTTGAATAGGAGAATTGTAAGCCACCTGGTAGTTTCTAGATCTTCTCTGTTTGTTCAATGGTATCAGAGCATTTTCTTAGCTTATACCAAAATGGAAGGAGGATAACCATATGAAATCAGTCAAATCTCTGTTAAGAATGATGATGGGAGGTATACAAGACTCAGACTTAGAAAGAAGCAATGTAGTGCTCTCTTCGTTTATACCTTGGCATGTCTCATCGTTGAAAGAATCAACTAATTAATATGTGGAGTGATTTTAAGTAGCCCTCATGCGTCCATCAAAGTTATTATGTTTCAACTTCTATACGACAAGTCTACCTTCACCTCAAATCTGTCATGGTCAGTCATCTTCACGTCTATCCTTCATCAACCAATTCTTGCTGGAACGCTGAGCCATTTTGAATCATCTTCGAGTACAATTAACTTCAGCTCAACCACTAATGGAAGCTTCAATAAGTAAATGTTGAAGGGAAGTGGATTTTTAAGCTAGGGGACATGGCGTTTTTTAAAACTACAACCATATTGACTTGAGCGTATCAGCTTGGTGATCTGCAAAGTTGGAATCAAGAAATTCTAGTCCTTTACTAGTTTTGGAAAGGATTGGAAAGGTAGCCTTTAAACTTAACCTACCTACAACAGCGGGGAACCAGTGCACCTTCCATGTTTCACAGCTATAACTCACCATGGGCACCAACTTGAACCCAACACTATTAACCCTCAGCCTGATTCAGTTCAGAGCCGTGGTCCCATGAATCTGCCACTGTGATGTTTGTATTGTGGGATAGACCGAGGAGCCTAACATATCAGCAAGGAAGCCATTGTATTGAATTACTTAAGCTCAAAGAATGCTACGCGGGTCATTCATACAGGCAAGAATATGAGTGACGTATACGCTTTAGAAGAAGGGGTGGGAGTCTTTTCCTTAAATAAATTCTGTTAACAACAAAATGAAGCAGTAGGGACACAAGAAGGGGCAATAGGGGCATGAAGATGCCAAGAGGGTGATGTAAAGGAGAGGAGTCAGTTGTATTAGGGACTTCTAGCTTCATTTTGGAGAGCAAAAGGCCTCTCAAATGTCTGGTAGTTTTGCAATTCTTCTTTGTTAATTAAATATTGTTATTGAATTCACTTTTCAAGCTCATCACAATTCAGATGTGTTTCGGTCTCAGTAAATGGATACACTGATAGAAAAAAAATTGTACTAACCAATGGAACTGTATAAAGTTGAGTGGACTCGTAGCCATCTTGTGCACTGGTATACAAATCTTGAATTTCCACAGACTCCAGACTGCACTTCATGAAGAAAAAAGCTGCTGGTCTAACATTTAGTTCTCTGCGGGATATACCAATAAAAACTGGGTTTCTCTGCGTAAGTTTTAAGAAGAGCATATTACAAAAAGAAAGAAAAACTTCGAAAAGCAATTAATTGACTTGCGCCATCACAACAGATAGCTCCTCCCACTAAAAAGATTACGAGCCTCTTAGACAAAATATATCATCTAAACTTGTAATTGAGCAGATAAGATGAGTTGAGAAAGGGACTAAAATTTGGACCGCTAGACTAATAAAAACTACAGAAAGTGACGGAGCTTGTAACTATGTTATTACCATCACACATTTAAATTGATGAAATAAACTCTTATCAGCTTTTCTTATAAAAATAGAAAATTTCATAAAATATAAAACCAAAAAAGAAGGTACATGGATAGATAAATGATAGAAGACACCAAGCACCCTACTCATCATCAGAGAGACGAAGGGATTAACATACAAGGGATTCTGGCGGTACACCAATTTCTTCCACAACTTCACGAATAATGCTGTCAAACATCTCCTGTGAAACCTTTCCGTTAATGGTATTGGAATCTTCAAAACCCTTCACATGGCCATGAGATTCTATCCCAAGCTCTTGAGGCTGCAGATATTGGACATTTTGTTACTGGAAAGTAGATGGGCAGGCACTGCAACAATTTTCAACGGAGGCAGAAAAAAAAGAAAAAGAAACAAATAAACAAAGATTTTGTGCATACAAATATATATACACTGCTTTGACTAATTGAATATCTTTAGTGTATGTGTAAACAAAAACTTGGACCAAATAACGAAGCCCAATGATCTGCTTGTTTTGAGGACAATGGCCATATTCAGAACTCAGCACTATAAACAATCCAAAAGATTAAAAACTATAAACATGACAATGAAACACTGAAATTACAAAGGATATACCTCAGGATGACCTCCTGGAAATACAAAGTGACCTGGAAATTCACCTACATTATTACTTCTTTGCAACAAAACTATTTTCCCATCTGATGTCTCCACAATAGCACCATTACCCAGAGGACTTGAGGTGTGCCGACATCGAATACAGTCATCTGCAGGGAAAAATTTCTGAAAGAAAATTAGTTGCAAATAATCCTACCATTTCAATGGGTTGTGAATTAATTTCCAGAGGATATGCATTCTCGGTCGTTGAGTTTCTAGTATCCAGTGTTTCAAGCAATGAATAAGGATATAAGCAACACTAACTCTAGCATAAACGGTTTGCAAGAACCTAGCAATGTTCAATAAAGGGATCTTGTTTCCAATTCTAAAATCATGGAGAGTTACCTTCTGCTGGAACAAGGAATTTTTCCCACAATGGGCTTAAGTTTGTTCCCACAAAGGTCCTAATAAAAGGAACATGAGAGAAAATTGTTAGTAGACAAAACTGACTTCAATAATCACCATGTTCAAATTAGTATCATGCCTTTTTCTACTAGCCACCATTAAAATTAAATTCACATATTTGTTGATCGATATAATTGCCAATAAATTTGCTAAAAAAAATGGAATTCTAATTGTTGAAAATAACATAATTATCAATCATATAAGGAACTAAATAACTTGAGAAAGCTACTTTGATAACGGTAGGAAAATAATATTCTTGAAGGTGGAGAAAAAATATAGGTCTCAAACAAGGAAAAAAAAAAAAGGAAAGAAAGAAGACTTCCTTTTCTAGAGAAAAGTATGGCATAAGTTCAACTTCCAATATATTAACAATGGGAAGATTGCCAATGGGATATCACACTTTCCTTCCATTACAATAACTTCTGGGATACTTATCAGAAAAAACATATAGACATAATTCCTAGGAAATCAAAGCTCTTGAAGGACATCAAGCATTAATATGAAAGATAAGGGTACAAAATGAAAAGTCCAAACAAATTTCAAAATGTTAATACTCATCAAATCCTTTAAATTTTGTGAATATATAAATGTAACAGAGATGGAGAAAGACCTATAATCTGTCAAACCTAAGTTGAGGCATACATGGGAATCTTCATTTGAACTTCCTCCTTCACTATGCAATGTTAATCCTCCATACTGAAAATAAATTGGAAAGAGTATATATAGTTGATACCCTATTACCATNAAAGAAAAACTTCGAAAAGCAATTAATTGACTTGCGCCATCACAACAGATAGCTCCTCCCACTAAAAAGATTACGAGCCTCTTAGACAAAATATATCATCTAAACTTGTAATTGAGCAGATAAGATGAGTTGAGAAAGGGACTAAAATTTGGACCGCTAGACTAATAAAAACTACAGAAAGTGACGGAGCTTGTAACTATGTTATTACCATCACACATTTAAATTGATGAAATAAACTCTTATCAGCTTTTCTTATAAAAATAGAAAATTTCATAAAATATAAAACCAAAAAAGAAGGTACATGGATAGATAAATGATAGAAGACACCAAGCACCCTACTCATCATCAGAGAGACGAAGGGATTAACATACAAGGGATTCTGGCGGTACACCAATTTCTTCCACAACTTCACGAATAATGCTGTCAAACATCTCCTGTGAAACCTTTCCGTTAATGGTATTGGAATCTTCAAAACCCTTCACATGGCCATGAGATTCTATCCCAAGCTCTTGAGGCTGCAGATATTGGACATTTTGTTACTGGAAAGTAGATGGGCAGGCACTGCAACAATTTTCAACGGAGGCAGAAAAAAAAGAAAAAGAAACAAATAAACAAAGATTTTGTGCATACAAATATATATACACTGCTTTGACTAATTGAATATCTTTAGTGTATGTGTAAACAAAAACTTGGACCAAATAACGAAGCCCAATGATCTGCTTGTTTTGAGGACAATGGCCATATTCAGAACTCAGCACTATAAACAATCCAAAAGATTAAAAACTATAAACATGACAATGAAACACTGAAATTACAAAGGATATACCTCAGGATGACCTCCTGGAAATACAAAGTGACCTGGAAATTCACCTACATTATTACTTCTTTGCAACAAAACTATTTTCCCATCTGATGTCTCCACAATAGCACCATTACCCAGAGGACTTGAGGTGTGCCGACATCGAATACAGTCATCTGCAGGGAAAAATTTCTGAAAGAAAATTAGTTGCAAATAATCCTACCATTTCAATGGGTTGTGAATTAATTTCCAGAGGATATGCATTCTCGGTCGTTGAGTTTCTAGTATCCAGTGTTTCAAGCAATGAATAAGGATATAAGCAACACTAACTCTAGCATAAACGGTTTGCAAGAACCTAGCAATGTTCAATAAAGGGATCTTGTTTCCAATTCTAAAATCATGGAGAGTTACCTTCTGCTGGAACAAGGAATTTTTCCCACAATGGGCTTAAGTTTGTTCCCACAAAGGTCCTAATAAAAGGAACATGAGAGAAAATTGTTAGTAGACAAAACTGACTTCAATAATCACCATGTTCAAATTAGTATCATGCCTTTTTCTACTAGCCACCATTAAAATTAAATTCACATATTTGTTGATCGATATAATTGCCAATAAATTTGCTAAAAAAAATGGAATTCTAATTGTTGAAAATAACATAATTATCAATCATATAAGGAACTAAATAACTTGAGAAAGCTACTTTGATAACGGTAGGAAAATAATATTCTTGAAGGTGGAGAAAAAATATAGGTCTCAAACAAGGAAAAAAAAAAAAGGAAAGAAAGAAGACTTCCTTTTCTAGAGAAAAGTATGGCATAAGTTCAACTTCCAATATATTAACAATGGGAAGATTGCCAATGGGATATCACACTTTCCTTCCATTACAATAACTTCTGGGATACTTATCAGAAAAAACATATAGACATAATTCCTAGGAAATCAAAGCTCTTGAAGGACATCAAGCATTAATATGAAAGATAAGGGTACAAAATGAAAAGTCCAAACAAATTTCAAAATGTTAATACTCATCAAATCCTTTAAATTTTGTGAATATATAAATGTAACAGAGATGGAGAAAGACCTATAATCTGTCAAACCTAAGTTGAGGCATACATGGGAATCTTCATTTGAACTTCCTCCTTCACTATGCAATGTTAATCCTCCATACTGAAAATAAATTGGAAAGAGTATATATAGTTGATACCCTATTACCATAAGAAAAAAAAAGCAAAAGAAGGTCTAATATATCTGAAAAGAGGAGATAAAATGATGAACTAATAGACTAATACTAAACGTTACATAATATTCATCAGCTCAAGGATAAGTTTGAATACATTCACTTCCATTACAGGAATATATATATATATATATATATGTATGTATGTATGTATGTATGTATGTATATAAAGGGAAAAAAAATGAAGACACCCCATTAAATAGGAAAAGAGACAAGACACAAGTAGTATTGTCATTCTGAAGCAGACAGATGAAACAAAATTTAGATACAGACTAATACCGAACATGATTGAAACAAGTGTTAGTTAAGTGGTTTGCGATTACTTCTAAATAATCTCGATTAAAAAGTAGCTTCAATGCAGACAATTTCACATGTCGCAGAACAGTGATACTACATAAATTATGAATCATGTAATCTATCTAATTGTTGGAAACATATAAAAAAAAACTAGTTAAAGCACAAACAACATAATGCAGATAGGCTTAAATCAAAATAAAAACACGTACTCTGAACTTTCTCCCATTGAATAAGGATGAGTTTTTATGAAGCCGTTGGTTCCAAATCTAGGAGCAAAAAGATTAGAAACAATGTTAGGAGGAAAGGAGAACTGAAAACTATATCCACATAGTATGTTTCCAAAGATTTGAGCAACAATAAACTTCTTGGAACCTTCAAAAGAATATATAAACCATGTTTTTGATACGAAACAGGATTCACTTGCCTACAAGACTAACAACTCCTAATCGACGAAACAAATGTAGCGTTTTAGAATATGTAAACACTGGAACAGAACAACTTAAATGCTTCCAAAATCAAGATTGAATCGATTTAACAATTTCAATAGCCTTGTAAACAAATTATCTCCCTAGCAGTGGCTCAAAACGAAATTTCTAAAGCTATAGCAGAAGAATATTTTTAATAAAACGAACAAGCAAAAAATCCAGCGTCTCACCTCGGAAATGGAATCCTCCAAGCTAGAATCGAGATGCGGAATCCTATCGTACCTCTCGCCAAACGCTACAGAAACCTATCAATTGAGAATTACAAATGTGAATCAGAAATTCAATTACGACTGTGCATATGGATCAGAAAAGATATAATAATGCATGGATTCGGAGAAAGAGAGCGGTAATTAGAGGACCTGTGATGGAGGAAGACCAGATGGACAAGCGATCAGAATCTTGAACGGGGAGCATGGATCATCTGCCTTCTCCATGCTAGAGGCGCACTGCAGATCACCTGCTTGATGATATTTTCAATGGAAGAGACAACAGTGCTAGTAGTACGATGTTGGTCGACAAATACAGTCTTGGGAAATAAAGGGGCGCGGGGCCGGGAACTTCTCCGCTCTTGCTTCCATCTCTATTATTCCAAAATTTTGTTTAAATTAATATTATTATTTATAAATTCACAAATTTATTTAAAAAATAATTTAAAAGAGTTCCATCATAAGCTCTTTCTCAAAAGATTTCAGACTTACTGTATTATAAACCATGATCATTCCTTACTTTAGTCGTGAAACTTTCATTCACCAACCTATTACATATTCACCAACCTATTACATTTTAAAAGATGTTTTAAAAATTATTTGAATTTTTAAATTTTTTTTAATATTTTAAATTTTTTAAAAACTTAAAAAATATCAATAAACTAGAAAAAAAAAGTTTTAAAATATTATTATATTATCATACAATTCGTACTACCAATTCAAGTGAATCCTACCTAAAAACTTTCAAATATATATCTAATTAATATATTTCATGTGCTATTAATCATTAAAAATTTAAATAAGATAAATATTAATCATTAAAAATTTAAATAAGATAAATATTAATCATTAAAAATTTAAATAAGATAAATAATACCATTTCAAATAAGCTTAGTATTTAAACCTCTGGTTTATTATCGAAATTTCTCAATATTTTTGCTTTCTTTCGCCTATTACATATAGTATCTGTTACGAGGAAATTTACATGTCTTTATAAAAAATGATCTATTTCCATCTTTAGCTGGTGTAGTGTAACGCCCCTAATTTTCTCTAACCTAATTAGCGACGTTACCTTATCCTTTCATAATCGACAGAACAAGAGTTCACACAAGACAGTCTCAATAACGACAATTCGTTCATTATTATAAGCAGTTAATACCTGGGGAAATCGATAACAACAGCCTAGCCTATAAATAATCAACTGAGAACTAGAGGAACAATTGCAATAACTATGAACCCAAAAGAATCCAACAAGACGCCTACGACACTACAAACCCTCCTCAAGATTTCCATGGCCTTCGCAGCATCCACCGTCAGCCGTACATGGGAGTCTTGCCCTTACCTAAAAATATGGGTAGCACGTGGCTTGAGTATTATATGAAATACCCAGTAAGTTGTCCCACTGTTGGGGTTAAGCATATAATCATACATCAGGATACAAGCAGTCGCACACAAATACACATTCATGTCGCACATATTACACCTACATGAGCACAAGTGTCAAAAGAAAGAAACTGAGAGAGGGGTCTGTCTTCCATTCCTTCTCATGGCCTTAGGCCCTTGCTTTGTCCGGGCGGGGTGGATGCAGGGTACTTTCCCACACATGGCCCACGTGCGTGACTGTGGGCCCACCAGGCGAGTTCGCATGCGAACTCCCTTGGCCTGGCTTGGTCGGGTATGTATGACATACAATGCCAGACGCCACGGAAAAGGAGGGCCTGCATGATATCGTGGCGAACACAATATCGAATATACGCGTCCATACCATCAATAGCATAACGGGGGAGTGCCCCACATACATAACCATAGCGTGCATAAGGTTCTTAAGGTTTACCCCCATGGCATTACACATCAACGTTCCATCCCTTCACCGCATTACATAGCATAACTGGGTCAAACATCGAGTAAGCATATCGTAGCATACTAGACATCACATTCATGGCATGCGGGATTCTCATTACGATCATGACATGTCAATCAAGCTCATACATACAGGGTAGCAAACCGTGTCACAAACGTCAAATACATAAACATGGCATACATAGCATTTTACTGTAAGAATCACATACATAAACATGACATACATAGCATTTCACTGCAAGAAACATCTAACCTAGCATACATCAACAACACACATGGTGCATGCAAGGGCCACAGGGCATGCACCAACATACATACATAACTAACACCACCAGTAAGGTTACTTACCTCTTTAGCCTTGGCCGAAGTCACCCACAACGCTAACTCCGGCCCCTAACTACCTCCTATAAGATAACATAATACACTTAGAGCCCTTTCACAACTAGCTCTTATGCCTAGTTACCAAGGTACGTCCCTATCGCAAGCTATTTTGTCAAAATGGAGTTATACTTACCTCCGATGGTTGAAACAAGGGTGGGAATGGCTCGAGAAGGGTCGAAAACCTAGAAATCGGTGTACTACTCGGATGTCGAGCTGCCGAGCCGCACTGCCAAGCCGAACCCAGTCGAGCCGGGAGTGCACGGAGCCATCGATGGAGCTGAAACCGACTGGCTGCGAAGAACACTGCAGGCGCAGGGTTTCTGGGCGTGCCTCTAGTTTGGACCGAAAGGGAACGAGGCCCAGTGGTGGTGTCCGAGCGCGGCTTGCGAGGTGCGGGCTGCACACTGGCCGAGACGACTCGCGGAATGCCGAGGGTCGACCCATGCCTGCCGCTTTGTCTTCCTCACCCGAAAGCCTCGACAACCCTAATCACGGAGCTTGGCTACTGTTGCAGGTGGAAGCGTCGTCGTTCGTCTGTCTCCAGTGGCGCGTCTGCCTCTCCTTGCCCCGACGTACACTGACATCCGCTCCTACCTAAAGGAGGCGGCCACTGCGACCCTAGGGTTTAAGGGGGTCTAAGTGAATCCCGCCGAGCGCCCCCCCCCACCCCCTCTTTTTTTTTCCTCCTTAGAATGTGTATCGTTACATGTTAGATCTCTCAACCAACCTCCTTGAGGGCCAGCGTCCTCATTAGTATATCATCCCGTGTCTGACTTTGATACTAAGTGGAAATAAACATTCCTTACAAGGGTATAGAAACCTCCCCCTAACATACGCGTTTTAAAACTGATGACTGACGCCTATAAGTAACTAGCTAAAGTAGACCGTATCAATTAAAATTTATAATGTAAATCAAAAGAATATTATATTATGACTTTACCATTTTTATGTTGTGGTCCGTTGGAATTTATTTGGGGGTTACAGTAAATGCTATTGAGATAGAATGTGAATGGTCTAATAGAATATGAACACGTACATTATTGAATTTAGCGACACCGGCTGTGACCATACTACTATCTTATTTCTAATTTTCACCCAATACTGTCTTGCCACGTTTCATCCTTTGGTTCGGCTGTTTAAATACTATGTGACCAATGGGTTACTTTTTTTTCTTTTTAAACTCTATCTAGACTCTAGAATGGTCTCTCACTAAATAAAAAGTTCCTTTTAATTAATTATCATTATTGTTATTTATTTTGAAAATATTTTCTAACCACTTTCATGTGATTACAACCCAAGATACGACAACACGTGAACAAACGTCATAATAAACACATATTTCCTTCCGTGTACTCTATAAAAGTTAGAGATTTATACATCCAAACACATGAAAGTAGTATTGTACCTGTGACTGGGTCGGTGATTTGAGAATATTCAACTTAAACTATAAAAGTTGAGATTGGCTGTATTTGATTTTTTTTTTCGATTTATATTCAGATGAATTTTAAGAAAATCAAAAAATTTGATTCAGTGCTCGGGTTGAACTTTTTTTTATTGGGTAAACTCAACCAATTCGATCAAGTAAAAGCTATGACTTACAATCCAACTGAATTCAAACGTAGATTGTTATGAAAGTTAAGAATATTTGATATTGTTAGTATTAATTTTATGAGATGTTAGTTATTAATATAATAATTAAAAAAAAATATATTTCGGGAGAACTCAACTAAACCTAATTTGAAAATAAAGAATTGAGTTGGGTTAGGTTGTGGATTTGTAACAGTCCAAGTTCACCGTTAGTAGATATTATCCTCTATAACTTTCCCGTCTTTCAAATCAAAAGAAAAATGGGCTCGTTGGGAAGAAAGATGGAGTGCGGTCAGTAGAGCACATGTAAGGCACAATCCGGTTGATCACGCAACGGATCTCTATCTCTCTCTAGACATCTAAAGATGGGGAGAGATGTGAAAGCAATGCTCTTATGTTATGGCCGCCCCCGATTTATGACCTTTACGCTACTACTACTGTGATGTGAGAAGGCATAAGCATCTGTAGAGACATCATCATGATGTACAGCTGAAGTCGCATTTGTTGGTTGGTCAAGAACTTCAATGGTTAAGTAGTATTCCCAAATTTGAAGAACTTTTACCTTCATGTACGCTTTTGATTCCTGCATTTTAACTCTGCAATTTGGCTTATTCTTTCGAACTTTCCCTTAAGATTTTAAAACGCGATGATTCATTCCCCTCCACACAGATAAAATCAAGAACCAATCGATAACAACCGTTAAACACAAACTTAAATTAATTTCATAGTTAATATCTCCATTTTCACTTTACTTTAACAATCAAAGAAAACAAAACAAAATTAAAAATATAACAATTAAACACAAATTACAAATTTTGAACACAATCAAGTTACCAAATTANGAACGATTACTATACGAGCAATACTTTATAAAACTTGAAAATTAAGCAAAAAAATAAAAATAAAAATAAAATCAAACCTTATTCAGGGAGTTTGAAGGTAGCAATGTCTTCATGTTGAATCCATCCATATTTTTCAAGAAATGGGTTGGCCAAAGATTCCGGTGGGTACTCATCAATACAATCATCCCAAACGTTGCCGCCGTTCAAATCTCTCGCAACCTCCCACAAACAGCTATTGCATTTAAATCCAGCCCCAAAGCTTATCATCAACACCCTCTCCCCTTTCTTCAACCTCTTCTTAGCTTCCATGTACGCCAGAACATACCACAAACTACTCGCCGATGTGTTCCCAAATCGGTGCAATGTCATCCTCGCCGGCTCCAAATCGTACTTCTCCAGCCCCAAACTCACCCCAATTCCGTCGATCACCGCCTTCCCACCCGTATGGATACAGAAATGATCCACCCCTGTTTTGAAATCCACCGCGCTGGTTTTTCCGCCGCCGCTCTGTTTCCGGTTACCCTTTAGTTTTTTCATGAAACTCATGACTAAAAATTGGAGAAGCTCTCTAATGGGTAAGATTTTCGGGGCGATTTCACGGAGGTTGTCGACGAAAGCCCTCGTCGCCGCCTTGGGGAGGTTTTTCCCCAAATGAAAACCAGTGTTTCCTTTGTCGTCCTCTGTTTGGATACAACAGCCGTATGATTCATCTCTAGCGCCGTGGTGGGTTCGAATCAGACACTTGAGTTTGAACATTGCTCTGTTTTTCAGCGCCGTTTTGTTCGTTAAGAGAATCGCACAGCCGCCGGATCGGAATAAGCAATTTGAGAGAATCATGGATTTGTCGTTGCCGGAATACCAATTGGGACTTAACGATTCCGATGTTACAACGAGGGCGTTGATGTTTTTGTGAGATTTAAACACTCTGGAAACGATGTCGACGGAGATTAAACTAGCGCTGCAGCCCATTCCGGTGAGGTTGAATACCTTAACGTCGTGGCGGAGTTTGTAATGGTTGATGATTCTAGCGGAGAGAGAGGGAATTGACGACAACATTGAGACGTTGACGACAAGAACATCGATGTCGGAAGGGGAGAATCCGGATTTGTCGAATAGTTTCTGGATGGTGTCGTGGAAGAATTCGTCCATTTCGGAGATCCCATCATGGAGAGTCGGGGAATCTTCACGGGCGGCGAACATGATTCTTGGGCCGTAGGTTTGTTCGCCGATGCCGGAGCTGACGACGGCTTTAAGGAGGAATTTGTACTCGTTAAGACCGAGATTTTTGGTTCTTTTAATGACATCTCCGCTGAATTCTGTGTTTAATTTCCTGTCGTCTGTCGGCTTGTAACATTGGTAGCTCACTATGTAGCATTCTTGGTGTCGTTTTTCATGGAAATGCTTCCAAATTGTGAAGAGGAAATACAGAAATGGGCAGGGATAGAAGAAACTCAGAAGCTCCATTGATAAAGCGATTATGGGCTCTGTTCATACGATGGGTATGTGAGAGAGGAAGAACAGAGGAAGAGAGAGAATGAAACGAAGAACACAAATTATTGGGTTTGGTTTGGTTTGGATTGGAGTACTTTTCTAGCTTCCAAACCCCATTATTTATATAGAACAAATTTAAGTAAAAAAAAAAAAAAAAAAAAAAAAATTGTTTTTGATTTTTTTTCAATTTTTTTTTTCTCATTTAGTGATTTTGAGTTTAAAAAAAAAATTGTATCTATGCCTCTGACTTGTGAAATATTGTATCGGTTGGAGAGAAGAACGGACCTTTCTTTGAAAAGGTGTGGAAAGCTCTTCCTAATGGATGTGTTTTAAAATTGTGAGGTTGACAGTAATATGTAATGGGTCAAAGTAGACAATATTTGTTTGCGGTAGGCTTTGGGTGTTGTAAATGGTGTAGGAGTTAGTCAATGAATGGTATGAGAAACTGGTTGTAGTAGGGTTAGATATTCTCTATAGTAGACGCGTTTTAAAATTATAAAGCTAATGACTATACATAATGGGCTAAAGTGGACAATATCTATTAGTGGTGGGATTGAGTTGTTGTAAATGGTGTTAGAGTTAGTCACTGGATGGTACGAGGTACTGGTCGGAGTAGGGCTAGACATTCTCCATAGTAGATACGTTTTAAAACTGTGAGGCTAACGGCTATACGTAATGGGCAAAAGTGGACAATATTTGTTAGTGGTGGGCTTGTGCTGTTATAAATGGTGTCGGAGTAGTCACCGGATGGTGTGAGGCATTGGTCGGAGTAGACGCTTTTTAAAACTATGAGCCTAACGGTTATACGTAACGGGCCAAAGCGGACAATATTTGTTAGTGGTGGGCTTGGGATGTTATAATGGTGTCAGAGTAGTCTCCGGATGGTGCGAGGTGTCACGGTCATGCTTGTCCAGGGCATGTTGCCCATGGCCGCATGCCCATGACAAGCCAAACCCTTGTCATGTCTTTTCATTCTAGTGTTTTTCCTTTTGTAATTCTAGAGCGTATGACACCTCAAAAATATCATGTCTAGGTCTGCTAGAACTAAAATGGCCCAGAATGTACTATAGGGGATATGACTAGTAGTCAACTTCTCCCTACCCAAGGTTATATATGCTAAGCCGTTGTTATCTTTCTCTTGCTTGCTTATATAACGTCTCTTTCTAAAATCTCTCTTTCAAAAATCTCTCTCTCTCCTCGTTTTCTAAAACCTTCTTTTAAAACCGAGGCTAGAGGCTCGACCGTACGTCGCTTGGCCGTAGGCGACGCAAGAACAAATTGGCTGAACTCACTTGTCGCTGGAAAGTGAGTGCCGCACAATCGCTAGTCCGCTGCCTTCGAAAGTGCGATTGTGTCACGAGGTATCAGAGCTTTGTTAGCTCCGTAACGTCATACAGACCGAGATCATGTCGACGACAAAGTCGACACCCAAAGCACAAGCCGACCGGCTTACGCTAATAGAGGAGGAAATGCTGTTCCTCAAAGAAGTCCCTGACACCCTCCGTTTCCTGGAAACGCGGGTGACCGAACTGAGTGAGAAAGTCGTCCAAGTCGACGCAATGGGCAACCGCCTAGACGGGTTGCCAATCGCAGAACTGTTGTTTCGAGTGACCTCGCTCGAAGAAAGAGTTGCTCCTACGAGCAGCCCAAAACCGTCTGATAGTCCGGATAGCTCTGTCGCACACAAAGAGGGACGTGGCGAAGAGTTCGACGTACTACAAAACACAATGATGAGTTTGTTCAATGGATTGGCTGATGAATTCAGATCAACAGTCGACGACCTCCAAGAAAGGATGGCCGCCATGAGCACTCGAATTGAAGTTACCATGAAAGCCGTGGAAGGTGTCACGGCTGGACAAACTAGTACAGGATCCAACAAACTAAGGTTCCCAGACCCTAGAGCCTTCAAAGGGAATCGGGACGCCAAAGAGTTGGAGAACTTCATCTTCGACGTCGAACAGTACTTCAAAGCCACAACGGCTTGTACCGACGACAAGAAGGTGACTGTAGCTGCGATGTATCTCGTAGACGACGCCAAACTGTGGTGGCGTACGAAGGTGCAAGACATCGAGGATGGATTGTGCACCATCGACTCATGGGAGGACCTCAAGAGAGAGTTGAGGGAACAATTCCTCCCCGTAAACGCAGGACACATAGCAATGGAGAAAATAGTAGCCCTGAAACACACTGGAAACATACGGGACTACGTCAGACAATTCTCAACCCTGATGCTGGATATCAGGGGTACAGCAGAGAAGGACAAGGTGTTCTTCTTTATAAATGGTCTACAACCGTGGGCCAAAACAAAGATACATGAGAACAGGGTCCAAACCCTAGCTGCCGCAATGGCCTGCGCCGAGAGACTCGTAGACTATGGGAACGAAGCAGGATCCCAAAGAAGGGCGACACCAGTCCCAAACAATGGGAGCAAACCATACAGACCACCAGACCATCGAAATGGAAGCCCCAACAGACCGAATGGATGGACGGATAGACCTCCTCAGAACAATCAAGCGGGGACATCTCGAGGGCCTTACCACCAAAAGAACCACCCGACGACGCCTTTGCAATGCATGCTATGTAAAGGCCCCCACAAGGTATCCTACTGTCCTCATCGGGCCTCTCTCACTGCACTCCAAGTGTCCATTCAAGAGAGCAATGAGGCAAGGGTCGAGACTTTGCTAGACAAGAAGGAAGATCACGACAACCCCCGAATGGGCGCACTCAAATTCTTGTCAGCCCTCCAACGGAAAGTCGAACCGAAGGAGATAATAGAGAAAGGGCTTATGTTCGTAGATGCCACCATAAACTCTCGACTGAGCAAGAGCACTCTGATAGACTCTGGAGCAACCCACAACTTCATTGCTGATCAAGAAGCCAGAAGATTGGGACTCACCATAGGAAAAGACCCGGGGAAAATGAAAGCTGTCAACTCCGAGGCCTTGCCTATTGTGGGAGTTTCCAAAGGAGTCCCCTTCAAAACAGGGGATTAGACTGGAGAGCTAGACCTTGTCGTGGTTCGCATGGACGACTTCGACGTGGTACTTGGGATGGAGTTCCTCCTAGAACACAAGGTCATCCCAATGCCATTGGCAAAATGCTTGGTGATCACCGACCGTAACCCCACAGTAATACCTGCAAGCATCAAGCAACCAGGTAATAATACCTGCAAGCATCAAGCAACCAGGTAATCTTCAAATGATCTCGGCCATACAGCTGAAAAGGGGACTCGTACGAGAGGAACCTACATTCATGGCCATACCACTGATAGAAGAAGCAACCACCGAAGAGACTGTCCCAGAGGAAATCAAGGAAGTACTAGACAGCTATACCGACATAATGCCAGAGAGTCTACCACAAACACTACCACCTCGTCGAGGCATTGACCACGAAATCGAACTCCTCCCCGGGGTTAAGCCGCCAGCAAAGAAGGCATACCGAATGGCTCCGCCCGAGCTAGCCGAATTGAGGAAACAACTGGACGAGTTGCTGAAGGCGGGATTCATTTGTCCGGCAAAGGCCCCTTATGGAGCCCCCGTACTGTTCCAGAAGAAGAAGGATGGGACGTTGCGTCTGTGCATAGACTATATAGCCTTAAACAAGGTGACAGTACGCAACAAATATCCTCTGCCGATAATATCCGACTTGTTCGACCAACTTCACGGGGCCAAGTACTTCACGAAGTTGGACTTACGATCAGGATATTATCAATTACGTATTGTCGAAGGGGACGAACCCAAGACGACGTGCGTAACAAGATATGGGGCCTTTGAATTCCTAGTAATGCCCTTTGGCTTGACAAACGCCCCAGCTACGTTCTGCACGTTGATGAACCAGGTTTTCTACGAATACCTGGATCAGTTCGTCATAGTATACCTCGACGACATTGTTGTTTACAGCACAACCCTCGAGGAACACAAAGTGCACTTGAAGTTAGTGTTTGACAAGCTCCGGCAGAACCAGCTGTATGTGAAGAAGGAGAAATGTGCATTCGCACAAACATGCATCAACTTCCTTGGACATGTCGTCAGATGTGGACAAATCAGTATGGATAGCGACAAGATAAAAGCTATCCAAGAATGGAAGGTTCCTACTTCCGTATCTGAGTTGAGGTCCTTCTTAGGACTAGCCAACTACTATAGGCGGTTCGTCGAAGGGTTTTCACGACGAGCCGCCCCATTGACAGAGCTGTTGAAGAAAGACCACCCTTGGTCGTGGTCGAATGATTGTCAAATGGCCTTTGAAAATCTGAAAACAACCATGACGAGGGGTCCTGTCCTCGGGTTGGTTGACGTCACAAAGCCATTTGAAGTGGAAACCGATGCTTCCGACTTTGCTCTCGGTGGGGTCCTTATTCAAGAAGGCCACCCCATCGCTTACGAAAGTCGAAAGCTCAACGATGCCGAACGAAGATACACTGTCTCCGAGAAAGAAATGCTGGCTGTAGTCCATTGCCTTCGAGTCTGGAGACAGTACCTCTTAGGATCGCAGTTCGTAGTGAAGACGGATAACAGCGCCACTTGCCACTTCTTTGATCAACCAAAATTAACAGCAAAACAAGCCCGGTGGCAGGAGTCGTTGGCTGAATTCGACTTCAAGTTCGAACACAAAGCGGGAAAGAGTAATCAAGCAGCCGACGCGCTGAGTCGGAAGGGCGAACATGCGGCCCTGTGCATGTTAGCCCATATTCATTCAAGTAAGATCGATGGATCGATGCGCGACATCATCAAGGAACATTTACACAAAGACCCATCAGCCAAAGCTGTTGTCGAACTAGCGAAGGCTGGAAAGACACGGCAGTTTTGGGTTGAGGGGGACCTCCTGATAACCAAAG